>NW_027638809.1:0-25518 GCF_951394365.1 Tetrao urogallus | reverse complement strand
TGGGGGGGGAGGGGTTGGGGGGGAGGGTCGTCTTGGGTGGGGGGGGTGATGGAGGGGATGGGGTGGGGGGGTGATAGGGGGGGCGGGGGTTGGGGGGCAAGGGAGGGGGAAGGGGGGGGATGGTGGGGAGGGGGGAAGGGGAGGGCAGGGGAAGGGGAGGGGGGGTGTTGTGGGGGGGGAGGGGGGTGATGTGGGGGGCTGGGAGGGGGGGGATGGGGGGTAGAGGGGTGTGGGAGGGGTTGGGGGGGGAGGGGCAAGTTGTCGTGGTTGGGGGGAGAGGGGGGTGTGAGGGGTGCCATGGGGGGGGGGGGGTTGCCGTTGTTGGGGAGGGGGTTCTGTGGGGGGGGGGGGGGGTTCATGGGGGGGCGGGTAATGTGGTAATGATGGTTGCCGTGGTGACGGGGGTCGCCATGGCGATGGGGTCGCTGGGAGGACGGCGTTGCCATGGTGACGGCGTTGCCATAGCGATGGGGCCGCTGGGAAGATGGCGTCGCCATGGCGATGGGGCTGCTGGGAGGACGGCGTTGCCATGGTGACGGCGTTGCCAATGGCGATGGGGCTGCTGGGAGGACGGCGTCGCCATGGCGACGGCGTCACTATGGCGCCGTTGCCATGGTGACGCTTTCAGCACCCCGTGCTGCTTCGGCGGCGTCGCGGTTGCTATGGCAACGTGGCGGTGAAGCGGTTGCAATGGCGACGTGGTGGCGTCGCGGTTGCCATGGTGATGTGGAGGCAGCGCGGTTGCCATGGCGACGTGGTGGCGTCGCGGTTGCCATGGCGGTGATGCGGTTGCCATGGCGACGTGGTGGTGATGCGGTTGCCATGGCGGTGATGCGGTTGCCATGGCGACATGTCGGTGACGCGGTTGCCATGGCGACGGTTGCCTTGTAGGGACGTGATGCAGAACCACCTCCTGCAGATGCTCTGCCTGGTGGCCATGGAGAAACCGCCCTCCATCGACCCCGACGACGTCCGGGATGAAAAGGCAAGGGGAGGCTGCTATGGGGCAGCTGGGGGGCGTTAGGGGGCAGCTATGGGGTGATATGGGTCAGCTGGGGGGCCGTGGGGGGCAATGTTTGGCTGCTGTGGGGCAGCTGGGGGTGCTACGGGGCAGCTGGGGGGCACTGGCGGACTGCTATGGGGCAGCTACTAGGCACTGGGGGGCGCTATGGGGTGCTATGGGGTAGCTGTGGGGTACTGTGGGGCCAGGTGGCAATGTGGGGCTGCTATGGGGCAGCTATGGGGTACTGCAGGGCCAGGGGTCAATGTGAGGCTTCTATGGGGCAGCTCGGGGGGGCTATGGGGCAGCTGGGGGGCGCTATGGGGCAGCTGTGGGGTGCTATGGAGCACCTGGGGGGTCATGGGTGGCTATGTGGGGCTGCTATGGGGCAGGTGGGGGTGGCTATGGGGCAGCTGGGGGGCGCTATGGGGCTGTTGTGGGGAATGGGGAGCCATGGGGGGCAATGTGGGGCTGCTGGGGGGCAGCTGGGGGGCACTATGGGATTGCTATGGGGCAGCTATGGGGAACTGGGGGACAATGTGGGGCTGCTATGGGGCAGCTATGGGGTTCTGTGGGGCCAGGGGGCAATGTGGGGCAGCTATGGGGCAGCTGGGGGCCCTTGGTTGCCATGTTGGTGGCCCATGGCAGCCATGAAGGCGGCCATGGTGGTGGTCCGTGGCAGCCATGTTGGTGGCCCGTGGCAGCCATGTTGGCGGCTATGTTGGTGGCCCCTGGCAGCCATGTTGGCGGCCTTGGTGGTGGTCTGTGGCGGCCATGTTGGTGGTCCACGGTGGTCGTGGTGGTGATGTGACCCATGGTGGCCATGTTGGTGACCCATGGTGGTTGTGGTGGCCATGGTGGTGGTCCATGGCAGCCATGTTGGTGGCCTACAGCAGCCATGTTGGTTGCCCGTGGTGGTGTTTCCGGCCATGTTGGTGGCCCGTGGCAGCCATGTTGGCGGCCATGTTGGTGGCCTGTGGCGGCCATGTTGGTGACCTGCAGCAGCCATGTTGGCGGCCATGTTGGTGTCCTGTGGCAACCATGTTGGCAGCCATGTTGGTGGCCTGAGGCGGCCATGTTGGTGGCCCGTGGTGGTGTTGGCAGCCATGTTGGTGGCCTGTGGCGGCCATGTTGGTGACCTGCAGCAGCCATGTTGGCGGCCATGTTGGTGACCTGTGGCAGCCATGTTGGCGGCCATGTTGTTGTCCCGTGGCGGCCATGTTGGTGGCCCGTGGTGGTGTTGGTGGCCATGTTGGTGGCCTGTGGCAGCCATGTTGGCAGCCATGTTGGTGGCCCGTGGTGGTGTTGGCAGCCATGTTGGTGGCCCGTGGCAGCCATGTTGGCAGCCATGTTGCTGGCCCACGATGGCCCAGGCTGCCGTTGCGGCCCGTCTCTCACCCCACCGTCGCCCCCTATAGGTGAAGGTGCTGAAGAGCATCAGCCCGGTGGTACTGGAGGACGTGGTGCTGGGGCAATACGTGGGCAACCCCGACGGCCCCCCCAGCGCCACCAAAGGCTACCGGGACGACCCCACCGTGCCGCCCGGCTCCACCACCGCCACCTTCGCCACCGCCGTGCTGCGCGTCGCCAACGAGAGATGGGACGGTGCGCTGTGGGGCCGGGGGGGGGGGGAAACGGGGGCCATGGGAGGCAATAGGGGGCAATGGGGGCAATGGGATGGGGGGTGATGGGGGGGCAATTGGGAGCAATGGGGGGTACTGGGATGGGGGCAATTGGGGGCAATGGAATGGGGGGTGATGGGGGGCGCTGGGGGTGCTGGGATGGGGGGTGATGGGGGGTAATGGGGGCACTGGGATGGGGCAATTGGGGGCAATGGGGGCACTGGGATGGGGGGTGATGGGGGGCAATTGGGGGCGCTGGGGCACTGGGATGGGGGGCAATGGGGGGCAATGGGGGTGCTGGGATGGGGGGTGATGGGGGGTACTGGGATGGGGGGCAATTGGGGGCGCTGGGGCACTGGGATGGGGGGCAATGGGGGGTGCTGGGGGCGCTGGATGGGGGGCACTGAGGGTAATTGGGGGCAATTGGGGGCACTGGGATGGGGGGCGCTGGGGGCAATGGGGCGCTGGGATGGGGGCAGTGGGGGGTGCTGGGGGTGCTGGGATGGGGGGTGATGGGGCGCTCGGATTTGGGGCAATGGGGGCAATGGGATGGGGGGCGATGGGGGGCACTGGGGGTGCTGGGATGGGGGGTTAAGGGGGACAATGGGGGCGCTGGGATGGGGGGCAATGGGGACAATGAGATGGGGGGCAATTGGGGGCAATGGGATGGGGGGCGATGGGGGGCACTTGGGGGTGCTGGGATGGCGGGTTAAGGGGGACAATGGGGGCACTGGGATGGGGGGTGGGGGGGGGCAATGGGGGCGCTGGGATGGGGGGCAATGGGGGCAATGAGATGGGGGGCAATTGGGGGCAATGGGATGGGAGGCAATGGGGGGCAATGGGGGTGCTGGGATGGGGGGTGATGGGGGGCAATGGGATGGGGGGCAATGGGGGACAATTGGGGGCACTGGGATGGGGGGCAATGGGGGCACTGGGATGGGAGGCGATGGGGGGCAATTGGGGGCACTGGGGGTCACTGGGATGGGGGGCAATGGGGCACTGGGGGCACTGGGTTGGGGCAGTGGGGGCAATGGGGTGCTGGGATGGAGGGCTGGTTACAGGGTGTTATTGGGTGTCCTTCCTTATCACCCCTGGTGCCCCTTATCACCCCTGGCTGCCCTTCATCATCCTGGGTTCCCTTGTCACCCCTGGGTGCCATTTATCCCCCCTGGCTGCCCTTCATCACCCTGACTGCCCTTCATCACCCCTGGGTGCCCCTTTATCCCCCCCATCCTCCCTTCCTTATCACCCCTGGGCGCCCTTCATCACCTCTGGGTGCCCCTCATCCCCCCCATTCACCCTTCCTTATCATCCCTGCTGCCCTTCATCACCCCTGGGTGCCCTCATCCCCCCTGTTCGCCTTTCCTTATCACCCCTGGGTTCCCTTATCATCCCTGGCTGCCCTTCATCCCCCTGGCTGCCCTTATCACCCCTGGGTGCCCTTCTTAACCCTTGGGCGCCATTTATCACCCCTGGGTGCCATTTATCCCCCCCGTTTGCCCTTCATCCCCCTGGGTGCCCCCATTCCCCCCCATCCTCCCTTCCTTCTCACCCCTGGGCGCCCTGTGTTGCAGGGGTGCCCTCATCACCCTGGTTGCTCTCATCACCCCTGGGCTCCTTTATCATCCCTGGGTGCCCCTTTATCACCCCTGGGTGCCATTTATCACCCCTGGGTGCCCTCATCCCCCCTGTTCGCCTTTCCTTATCACCCCTGGGTGCCCTTCATCACCCCTGGGTTCCCTTATCACCCCTGGCTGCCCTTCATCCCCCCTGGCTGCCCTTATCACCCCTGGGTGCCCTTCATCACCCCTGGGCGCCATTTATCACCCCTGGGTGCCCTTCATCCCCCCTGGCTGCCCCCATTCCCCCCCCTCCTCCCTTCCTTCTCACCCCTGGGCGCCATTTATCCCCCCTGTCCGCCCTTCATCCCCCCTGGCTGCCCTCACCCCCCCCCTCCTCCCTTCCTTCTCACCCCTGGGCACCCTGTGTTGCAGGGGTGCCCTTCATCATCCCTGGGTGCCCCTTTATCATCCCTGGCTGCCCTTCATCACCCCTGGGTGCCCCTTTATCCCCCCCATCCTCCCTTCCTTCTCACCCCTGGGGTGCCATTTATCCCCCCTGTCCGCCCTTCATCCCCCCTGGCTGCCCCCATTTCCCCCCCATCCTCCCTTCCTTATCCCCCCTGGGTGCCCTCAGCCCCCCCGTTTGCCCTTCATCCCCCCTGGGTGCCCCCATTCCCCCCCCCTCCTCCCTTCCTTCTCACCCCTGGGCGCCCTGTGTTGCAGGGGTGCCCTTCATCACCCCTGGGTGCCCTTCATCACCCCTGGGCGCCCCTTTATCATCCCTGGGTGCCATTTATCACCCCTGGGTGCCCTCATCCCCCCTGTTCGCTTTTCCTTATCACTCCTGGGTGCCCTTCATCATCCTGGGTTCCCTTATCCCACCTGTCCGCCCTTCATCACCCCTGGGTGCCCTTCATCCCCCCTGGCTGCCCTTCATCACCCCTGGCTGCCCTTCATCACCCCTGGCTGCCCTTCATCACCCCTGGCTGCCCCCATTCCCCCCCCTCCTCCCTTCCTTCTCACCCCTGGGCGCCATTTATCACCCATGGGTGCCCTTCATCCCCCCTGGCTGCCCCCATTCCCCCCCATTCTCCCTTCCTTCTCACCCCTGGGTGCCATTTATCCCCCCTGTCCGCCCTTCATCCCCCCTGGCTGCCCCCATTCCCCCCCATTCTCCCTTCCTTCTCACCCCTGGGTGCCATTTATCCCCCCTGTCCGCCCTTCATCCCCCCTGGCTGCCCCCATTCCCCCCCATCCTCCCTTCCTTATCCCCCCTGGGTGCCCTCAGCCCCCCTGTCCGCCCTTCATCCCCCCTGGGTGCCCCCATTCCCCCCCCTCCTCCCTTCCTTCTCACCCCTGGGCACCCTGTGTTGCAGGGGTGCCCTTCATCACCCCTGGGTGCCCTTCATCATCCTGGGTTCCCTTATCACCCTTGGGCGCCATTTATCACCCCTGGCTGCCCTTCATCCCCCCCATTTGCCCTTCCTTATCACCCCTGGGCACTCTTCATCCCCCCTGGCTGCCCTTCATCACCCCTGGGTGCCCCCATTCTCCCCATTTGCCCTTCCTTGTCACCCCTGGGTGCCATTTATCCCCCCTGGCTGCCCTTCATCCCCCCTGGCTGCCCCTCACCCCCCCCCTCCTCCCTTCCTTCTCACCCCTGGGCGCCCTGTGTTGCAGGGGTGCCCTTCATCACCCCTGGGCGCCCCTTTATCATCCCTGGGTGCCATTTATCACCCCTGGGTGCCCTCATCCCCCCTGTTCGCCTTTCCTTATCACCCCTGGCTGCCCTTCATCATCCTGGGTTCCCTTATCCCACCTGTCCGCCCTTCATCACCCCTGGGTACCCTTCATCCCCCCTGGCTGCCCTTCATCACCCCTGGCTGCCCCCATTCCCCCCCCTCCTCCCTTCCTTCTCACCCCTGGGCGCCATTTATCACCCATGGGTGCCCTTCATCCCCCCTGGCTGCCCCCATTCCCCCCCATTCTCCCTTCCTTCTCACCCCTGGGTGCCATTTATCCCCCCTGTCCGCCCTTCATCCCCCCTGGCTGCCCCCATTCCCCCCCCTCCTCCCTTCCTTGTCACCCCTGGGCGCCATTTATCCCCCCTGTCCGCCCTTCATCCCCCCTGGCTGCCCCTCACCCCCCCCCCTCCTCCCTTCCTTCTCACCCCTGGGCACCCTGTGTTGCAGGGGTGCCCTTCATCACCCCTGGGTGCCCCTTTATCATCCCTGGGTGCCCCTTTATCATCCCTGGCTGCCCTTCATCACCCCTGGGTGCCCCTTTATCCCCCCCATCCTCCCTTCCTTCTCACCCCTGGGTGCCATTTATCCCCCCTGTCCGCCCTTCATCCCCCCTGGCTGCCCCCATTCCCCCCCATTCTCCCTTCCTTCTCACCCCTGGGTGCCATTTATCCCCCCTGTCCGCCCTTCATCCCCCCTGGCTGCCCCCATTTCCCCCCCATCCTCCCTTCCTTATCCCCCCTGGGTGCCCTCAGCCCCCCCGTTTGCCCTTCATCCCCCCTGGGTGCCCCCATTCCCCCCCCTCCTCCCTTCCTTCTCACCCCTGGGCGCCCTGTGTTGCAGGGGTGCCCTTCATCACCCCTGGGTGCCCTTCATCACCCCTGGGCGCCCCTTTATCATCCCTGGGTGCCATTTATCACCCCTGGGTGCCCTCATCCCCCCTGTTCGCCTTTCCTTATCACCCCTGGGTGCCCTTCATCATCCTGGGTGCCCTTATCCCACCTGTCCGCCCTTCATCCCCCCTGGGTGCCCTTCATCACCCCTGGCTGCCTTTATCACCCCTGGGCACCATTTATCACCCCTGGCTGCCCCCATTCCCCCCCCTCCTCCCTTCCTTCTCACCCCTGGGCGCCATTTATCACCCATGGGTGCCCTTCATCCCCCCTGGCTGCCCCCATTCCCCCCCCCATCCTCCCTTCCTTATCACCCCTGGGCACCCTTCATCACCCCTGGCTGCCCCTCACCCCCCCCATCCTCCCTTCCTTCTCACCCCTGGGTGCCCTTCATCATCCTGGGTGCCCTTATCCCACCTGTCTGCCCTTCATCCCCCCTGGGTGCCCTTCATCACCCCTGGCTGCCCTTATCACCCCTGGGCACCATTTATCACCCCTGGCTGCCCCTCACCCCCCCCATCCTCCCTTCCTTCTCACCCCTGGGTGCCCTTCATCATCCTGGGTGCCCTTATCCCACCTGTCCGCCCTTCATCCCCCCTGGGTGCCCTTCATCCCCCCTGGCTGCCCTTATCACCCCTGGGCACCATTTATCACCCCTGGCTGCCCCCATTCCCCCCCCCTTCCTCCCTTCCTTCTCACCCCCGGGCGCCGCGTTGCAGGGGTGCCGTTTGTGCTGCGCTGCGGCAAGGCGCTGAACGAGCGCAAGGCGGAGGTGCGGCTGCAGTTCCGCGAGGTGCCGGGCGACATCTTTGGGCGCTGCAAACGCAACGAGCTGGTGGTGCGCGTGCAGCCCGACGCCGCCGTCTACACCAAGCTCATGACCAAGAAGCCCGGCATGACGCTGCGCCCCGAGGAGTCCGAGCTCGACCTCACCTACGGCAGCCGCTACAAGGTGCGCCAACGGGGGGCGGCCGGCAGGGGGCGGCAGAGGGGGTGGAAGGGGAAATGAGGGCGGATTGGGTGGGGGGGTGGGGGGCAGTGATGCGCTGGCGCGGCCAGCAGGGGGCAGCAGAGGGGGCAGAAGGGGCGGCGCTGTGCCGGCGCGGCCAGCAGGGGGCAGCAGAGGGGCTGAAGGGGAAATAAGGGCAGATGGGGGGGGCAGTGATGCGATGCCGCGGCCAGCAGGGGGCAGCAGAGGGGCAGAAGGGGAAATAAGGGTGGATGGGGGGGAGGCAGTGATGCACAGTCGTGGCCAGCAGGGGGCGGCAGAGGGGCGGAAGGGGAAATAAGGGTGGATGTGGGGGGGTAGTAATGCGCTGCTACGGCCAGCAGGGGGCGGCAGAGGGGCGGACAGGAGGCTCCAATGGGAAACAAGGGCAGCCAATGGGGTCCAATGGGAAACAAGGGCACCCAATGGGGTCCAATGGGAAACAAGGGCAGCCAATGAGGTCCAAAGGGAAACAAGGGCACCCAATGGGGGGCGGCAAGCAGGGGACGGTAGAGGGGCGGAAGGGGAAATGAGGGTGGATGGGGGGGGCAGTGATGCGCAGGCGCGGCCAGCAGGGGGCAGCAGAGGGGCGGAAGGGGAAATGAGGGTGGATGGGGGGGGCAGTGATGCGATGCCGCGGCCAGCAGGGGGCAGCAGAGGGGCAGAAGGGGAAATAAGGGTGGATGTGGGGGGGTAGTAATGCGCTGCTACGGCCAGCAGGGGGCGGCAGAGGGGCGGACAGGAGGCTCCAATGGGAAACAAGGGCAGCCAATGGGGTCCAATGGGAAACAAGGGCAGACAGTGGCACCCAATGGGGTCCAATGGGAAACAAGGGCAGCCAATGGGGTCCAAAGGGAAACAAGGGCACCCAATGGGGTCTGATGGGAAACAAGGGCACCCAATGGGGGGGCGGCCAGCAGGGGACGGTAGAGGGGGTGGAAGGGGAAATAAGGGCAGATGGTGGGGGGCAGTGATGCGCAGGCGCGGCCAGCAGGGGGCGGCAGAGGGGGCGGAAAGAGTGGCGCTGTGCCGGCGCGGCCAGCAGGGGGCAGCAGAGGGGCGGAAGGGGAAATAAGGGTGGATGGGGGGGAGACAGTGATGCACAGTCGTGGCCAGCAGGGGGCGGCAGAGGGGCGGAAGGGGAAATAAGGGTGGATGGGGGGGAGACAGTGATGCACAGTCGTGGCCAGCAGGGGGCGGCAGAGGGGGCGGAAGGAGCTCCCAGGGGGTCCAATGGGAAACAAGGGCACCCAATGGGAAACAAGGGCAGCCAATGGGAAACAAGGGCAGTGATGGGGTCCAATGGGAAACAAGGGCACCCAGTGTGGTCCAATGGAAAACAAGGGCAGCCAATGGGAAACAAGGGCAGTGATGGGGTCCAATGGGGAAACAAGGGCAGCCAATGGGGTCCAATGGGAAACAAGGGCACCCAATGGGGTCCAATGGGGAACAAGGGCAGCCAATGGGATCCAATGGAAAACAAGGGCGCCCAATGGGGTCTGATGGGAAACAAGGGCACCCAATGGGGTCCAATGGGGTCCAATGGGGTCCGATTGGAAACAAGGGTGCCCAATGGGGTCCAATGGGAAACAAGGGCTGCCAATGGGATCCAATGGGGTCCAATGGGGTCCAATGGGAAACAAGGGCACCCAATGGGGTCCAATGGGACACAAGGGCGCCCAATGGGATCCGATGGGAAACAAGGGCACCCAATGGGGTCCAATGGGAAACAAGGGCACCCAATGGGATCCAATGGGACACAAGGGCGCCCAATGGGATCCGATGGGAAACAAGGGCGCCCAATGGGATCCAATGGGAAACAAGGGCATCCAATGGGGTCCAATGGGGTCCAATGGGGTCCAATGGGAAACAAGGGCACCCAATGGGGTCCAATGGGAAACAAGGGCATCCAATGGGGTCCAATGGGAAACAAGGGCATCCAATGGGGCCCAATGGGGTCCAATGGGGTCCAATGGGAAACAAGGGCATCCAATGGGGTCCAATGGGGTCCAATGGGGTCCAATGGGAAACAAGGGTGCCCAATGGGGTCCAATGGGAAACAAGGGCATCCAATGGGGTCCAATGGGAAACAAGGGCATCCAATGGGGTCCAATGGGGTCCAATGGGGTCCAATGGGAAACAAGGGCATCCAATGGGGTCCAATGGGGTCCAATGGGGTCCAATGGGGTCCAATGGGAAACAAGGGTGCCCAATGGGGTCCAATGGGAAACAAGGGCACCCAATGGGGTCCAATGGGAAACAAGGGCATCCAATGGGGTCCAATGGGAAACAAGGGCATCCAATGGGGTCCAATGGGGTCCAATGGGGTCCAATGGGAAACAAGGGCATCCAATGGGGTCCAATGGGGTCCAATGGGGTCCAATGGGAAACAAGGGCACCCAATGGGGTCCAATGGGAAACAAGGGCATCCAATGGGGTCCAATGGGGTCCAATGGGGTCCAATGGGAAACAAGGGCACCCAATGGGGTCCAATGGGAAACAAGGGCACCCAATGGGATCCAATGGGACACAAGGGCATCCAATGGGGTCCAATGGGAAACAAGGGCATCCAATGGGGTCCAATGGGGTCCAATGGGGTCCAATGGGAAACAAGGGCACCCAATGGGGTCCAATGGGAAACAAGGGCATCCAATGGGGTCCAATGGGGTCCAATGGGGTCCAATGGGAAACAAGGGCACCCAATGGGGTCCAATGGGAAACAAGGGCACCCAATGGGGTCCAATGGGAAACAAGGGCATCCAATGGGGTCCAATGGGGTCCAATGGGGTCCAATGGGGTCCAATGGGAAACAAGGGTGCCCAATGGGGTCCAATGGGAAACAAGGGCACCCAATGGAGTCCAATGGGAAACAAGGGCATCCAATGGGGTCCAATGGGGTCCAATGGGGTCCAATGGAAAACAAGGGCAGCCAATGGGAAACAAGGGCAGTGATGGGGTCCAATGGGGAAACAAGGGCAGCCAATGGGGTCCAATGGGAAACAAGGGCACCCAATGGGGTCCAATGGGGAACAAGGGCAGCCAATGGGATCCAATGGAAAACAAGGGCGCCCAATGGGGTCTGATGGGAAACAAGGGCACCCAATGGGGTCCAATGGGGTCCAATGGGGTCCGATTGGAAACAAGGGTGCCCAATGGGGTCCAATGGGAAACAAGGGCTGCCAATGGGATCCAATGGGGTCCAATGGGGTCCAATGGGAAACAAGGGCACCCAATGGGGTCCAATGGGACACAAGGGCACCCAATGGGATCCGATGGGAAACAAGGGCACCCAATGGGGTCCAATGGGACACAAGGGCGCCCAATGGGATCCGATGGGAAACAAGGGCACCCAATGGGGTCCAATGGGAAACAAGGGCACCCAATGGGATCCAATGGGACACAAGGGCGCCCAATGGGATCCGATGGGAAACAAGGGCGCCCAATGGGATCCAATGGGAAACAAGGGCATCCAATGGGGTCCAATGGGGTCCAATGGGGTCCAATGGGAAACAAGGGCACCCAATGGGGTCCAATGGGAAACAAGGGCATCCAATGGGGTCCAATGGGAAACAAGGGCATCCAATGGGGTCCAATGGGGTCCAATGGGGTCCAATGGGAAACAAGGGCATCCAATGGGGTCCAATGGGGTCCAATGGGGTCCAATGGGAAACAAGGGCACCCAATGGGGTCCAATGGGAAACAAGGGCATCCAATGGGGTCCAATGGGGTCCAATGGGGTCCAATGGGAAACAAGGGCACCCAATGGGGTCCAATGGGAAACAAGGGCACCCAATGGGATCCAATGGGACACAAGGGCATCCAATGGGGTCCAATGGGAAACAAGGGCATCCAATGGGGTCCAATGGGGTCCAATGGGGTCCAATGGGAAACAAGGGCACCCAATGGGGTCCAATGGGAAACAAGGGCATCCAATGGGGTCCAATGGGGTCCAATGGGGTCCAATGGGAAACAAGGGCACCCAATGGGGTCCAATGGGAAACAAGGGCATCCAATGGGGTCCAATGGGAAACAAGGGCATCCAATGGGGTCCAATGGGGTCCAATGGGGTCCAATGGGAAACAAGGGCACCCAATGGGGTCCAATGGGAAACAAGGGCATCCAATGGGGTCCAATGGGGTCCAATGGGAAACAAGGGTGCCCAATGGGATCCAATGGGAAACAAGGGCACCCAATGGGGTCCAATGGGAAACAAGGGTGCCCAATGGGATCCAATGGGGAACAAGGGCACCCAATGGAGTCCAATGGGAAACAAGGGCACCCAATGGGGTCCAATAGGAAACAAGGGCGCCCAATGGGGTCTGATGGGAAACAAGGGCACCCAATGGGGTCCAATGGGAAACAAGTGCTGCCAATGGGATCCAATGGGGTCCAATGGGGTCCAATGGGAAACAAGGGTGCCCAATGGGATCCAATGGGAAACAAGGGCACCCAATGGGGTCCAATGGGAAACAAGGGTGCCCAATGGGATCCAATGGGGAACAAGGGCACCCAATGGGGTCCAATGGGAAACAAGGGCACCCAATGGGGTCCAATGGGAAACAAGGGCACCCAATGGGGTCCAATGGGAAACAAGGGCACCCAATGGGGTCCAATGGGAAACAAGGGCACCCAATGGGATCCAATGGGACACAAGGGCACCCAAGGGGGTTTGCCCAGCCCCCCCCCCCCCCCCACTGAATGCCCCCCCGTTGCCCCCCAGGGGGTGAAGCTCCCCGATGCCTATGAGCGCCTCCTGCTGGACGTCGTGTGCGGGAACCAAATGCACTTTGTGCGCAGGTGGGGGCGGGGGGGGGGCTGGGGGGGGTCCCTATGGGTCCCTATGGGGTCACTGTGGGGCTCTATGGGGTCTCTGTGGGTCTCTATGGGGTTTCTGTGGGTCTCTATGGGGTCCCTGTGGGTCCCTGTGGGGTCTCTGTGGGTCTCTATGGGGTCCCTATGGGTCTCTATGGGGTCCCTATGGGGTCCCTATGGGGTCTCTGTATATCCCTATGGGGTTCCTGTGGGGCTCTATGGGGTTTCTGTGGGTCTCTGTGGGGTCCCTGTGGGTCCCTATGGGTTTCTGTGGGGCTCTGTGGGGTTTCTGTGGGTCTCTATGGGGTCCCTGTGGGGTCTCTGGGTTTCTATGGGGTCCCTATGGGTCCCTATGGGTTTCTGTAGGGCTCTATGGGGATTCCGTGGGGCTCTATGGGGTCCCTGTGGGTCCCTATGGGTTTCTGTAGGGCTCTATGGGGTCTCTATGGGGTCTCTATGGGGTCTCTGTATGTCCCTATGGGGTCCCTGTGGGTCTCTATGGGGTTTCTATAGGTCCCTATAGGTTTCTGTGGGGCTCTATGGGGTCCCTGTAGGTCCCTATGGGGTCCCTGTGGTTCTCTATGGGTCTCTATCGGGTCCCTATGGGGTCTCTATGGGGTCTCTGTATGTCCCTATGGGGTTTCTGTGGGGCTCTGTGGGGTCTTTATGGGTCTCCATGGGGTCCCTGTGGGGTCTCTGGGTTTCTATGGGGTCCCTATGGTCCCTATGGGTTTCTGTAGGTCCCTATGGGGTTTCCGTGGGGCTCTATGGGGTCCCTATGGGTCCCTGTGGGTCCCTATGGGTTTCTGTAGGGCTCTATGGGGTCTCTGTGGGGTCCCTATGGGTTTCTGTGGGTCTCTATGGGTCTCTATGGGGTCCCTATGGGGTCTCTATGGGGTCTCTGTAGTTCCCTATGGGGTCTCTGTGGGTCTCTATGGGGTCTCTATGGGTCTCTATGGGGTCCCTATGGGGTCTCTATGGGGTCTCTGTATGTCCCTATGGGGTCCCTGTGGGTCTGTATGGGGTTTCTATAGGTCCCTATAGGTTTCTGTGGGGCTCTATGGGGTCCCTGTAGGTCCCTATGGGGTCCCTATGGGTCCCTATGGGGTCCCTGTGGGTCTCTATGGGGTCCCTATGGGTCTCTATGGGTCTCTATGGGGTCCCTATGGGGTCTCTATGGGGTCTCTGTATGTCCCTATGGGGTCCCTGTGGATCTGTATGGGGTTTCTATAGGTCCCTATGGGTTTCTGTGGGGCTCTATGGGGTCTCTATGGGTCTCTGTGGGGTCCCTGTGGGTCCCTATGTGTTTCTGTGGGTCTCTATGGGGTTTCTGTGGGGTTTCTGTAGGGCTCTATGGGGTCTCTATGGGGTCTCTGTGGGGTCCCTGTGGGTCCCTACGGCTTTCTGTGGGGTTCTATGGGGTTTCTATGGGGTTTCTGTGGGGCTCTATGGGGTCTCTATGGGTCCCTGTGGGGTCTCTGTGGGTCCCTGTGGGGTTTCTGTGGGGCTCTATGGGGTCTCTATGGGGTTTCTGTGGGGCTCTATGGGCTCCCTATGTGTCCCTGTGTGTCCCTATGTGCTCCTACGTGTCCCCACGTGTCCCTATGGGGTCTCTATGGGGTCCCTACGTGTCCATATGGGGTCTTGGTGTCCCTATGTGTCCCTATGTGTCCCTATGGGGTCCCTGTGTCTCTATGGGGTCTCTGTGTTCCTATGGGGTCTCTATGGGGTCCCTACCCGTCCCTATGGGGTCTCTCTGTCCCCACGTGTCCCCACATGTCCTTGTTGTCCCCACGTGTCCCTATGGGTCCCTGTTGTCCCCATGTGTCCCTATGGGGTCTCTGTGTCCCCACGTGTCCCTATGGGTCCCTGTTGTCCCCATGTGTCCCTATGGGGTCTCTATGGGGTCCCTACCCATCCCTATGGGGTCTTGGTGTCCCTATGTGTCCCCACGTGTCCTTATGGGGTCTTGGTGTCCCTATGTGTCCCTATGTGTCTCTATGTGTCCCTATGGGGTCTCTGTGTCCCTATGTGTCCCCATGGGGTCCCTGTGTCTCTATGGGGTCTCTATGGGGTCTCTGTGTCCCTATGGGATCCCTGTGTTCCTATGGGGTCTCTATGGGGTCCCTATGTGTCCCTATGGGGTCTCTGTGTCCCTACGTGTCCCTATGTGTCCCTATGGGTCCCTGTTGTCCCCATGTGTCCCTATGGGGTTTTGGTGTCCCCACGTGTCCCTATGTGTCCCTGTTGTCCCCACGTGTCCCTATGGGTCCCCACGTGTCCCTATGGGTCTCTATGTGTCCCTATCAGGTCCTTATGGGGTCTTGGTGTCCCTATGAGTCCCTGTGTGTCCCTATGTTTCCCTATGGGATCCCTGCGTTCCTATGGGGTCTCTATGGGCTCCCTGTGTCCCTATGGGATCCCTGTGTTCCTATGGGGTCTCTATGGGGTCCCTACCCGTCCCTATGGGGTCTCTCTGTCCCCACGTGTCCCCACATGTCCTTGTTGTCCCCACGTGTCCCTATGGGTCCCTGTTGTCCCCATGTGTCCCTATGGGGTCTCTGTGTCCCCACGTGTCCCTATGGGTCCCTGTTGTCCCCATGTGTCCCTATGGGGTCTCTGTGTCCCCACGTGTCCCTATGGGTCCCTGTTGTCCCCATGTGTCCCTATGGGGTCTCTGTGTCCCCACGTGTCCCTATGGGTCCCTGTTGTCCCCATGTGTCCCTATGGGGTCTCTATGGGGTCCCTACCCATCCCTATGGGGTCTTGGTGTCCCTATGTGTCCCCACGTGTCCTTATGGGGTCTTGGTGTCCCTATGTGTCCCTATGTGTCTCTATGTGTCCCTATGGGGTCTCTGTGTCCCTATGTGTCCCCATGGGGTCCCTGTGTCTCTATGGGGTCTCTATGGGGTCTCTGTGTCCCTATGGGATCCCTGTGTTCCTATGGGGTCTCTATGGGGTCCCTATGTGTCCCTATGGGGTCTCTGTGTCCCTACGTGTCCCTATGTGTCCCTAAGGGTCCCTGTTGTCCCCATGTGTCCCTATGTGTCCCTATGGGGTTTTGGTGTCCCCACGTGTCCCTATGTGTCCCTATGTGTCCCTATGGGGTTTTGGTGTCCCCATGTGTCCCTATGTGTCCCTATGGGTCCCTATGTGTCCCCACATGTCCCTATGTGTCCCTGTTGTCCCCATGTGTCCCTATGGGTCCCTGGTGTCCCCACGTGTCCCTATGGGTCCCTATGTGTCCCTATCAGGTCCTTATGGGGTCTTGATGTCCCTATGAGTCCCTGTGTGTCCCTATGTGTCCCTATGGGGTCTCTCTGTCCCTATCTGTCCCTATGGGGTCTCTATGGGCTCCCTGTGTCCCTATGGGATCCCTGTGTTCCTATGGGGTCTCTATGGGGTCCCTACCCGTCCCTATGGGGTCTCTCTGTCCCCACGTGTCCCCACATGTCCTTGTTGTCCCCACGTGTCCCTATGTGTCCCTGTTGTCCCCATGTGTCCCTATGGGGTCTCTGTGTCCCCACGTGTCCCTATGGGTCCCTGTTGTCCCCATGTGTCCCTATGGGGTCTCTATGGGGTCCCTACCCATCCCTATGGGGTCTTGGTGTCCCTATGTGTCCCCACGTGTCCTTATGGGGTCTTGGTGTCCCTATGTGTCCCTATGTGTCTCTATGTGTCCCTATGGGGTCTCTGTGTCCCTATGTGTCCCCATGGGGTCCCTGTGTCTCTATGGGGTCTCTATGGGGTCTCTGTGTCCCTATGGGATCCCTGTGTTCCTATGGGGTCTCTATGGGGTCCCTATGTGTCCCTATGGGGTCTCTGTGTCCCTACGTGTCCCTATGTGTCCCTATGGGTCCCTGTTGTCCCCATGTGTCCCTATGGGGTTTTGGTGTCCCCACGTGTCCCTATGGGTCCCTGTTGTCCCCACGTGTCCCTATGGGTCCCCACGTGTCCCTATGGGTCTCTATGTGTCCCTATCAGGTCCTTATGGGGTCTTGGTGTCCCTATGAGTCCCTGTGTGTCCCTATGTTTCCCTATGGGATCCCTGCGTTCCTATGGGGTCTCTATGGGCTCCCTGTGTCCCTATGGGATCCCTGTGTTCCTATGGGGTCTCTATGGGGTCCCTACCCGTCCCTATGGGGTCTCTCTGTCCCCACGTGTCCCCACATGTCCTTGTTGTCCCCACGTGTCCCTATGGGTCCCTGTTGTCCCCATGTGTCCCTATGGGGTCTCTGTGTCCCCACGTGTCCCTATGGGTCCCTGTTGTCCCCATGTGTCCCTATGGGGTCTCTGTGTCCCCACGTGTCCCTATGGGTCCCTGTTGTCCCCATGTGTCCCTATGGGGTCTCTATGGGGTCCCTACCCATCCCTATGGGGTCTTGGTGTCCCTATGTGTCCCCACGTGTCCTTATGGGGTCTTGGTGTCCCTATGTGTCCCTATGTGTCTCTATGTGTCCCTATGGGGTCTCTGTGTCCCTATGTGTCCCCATGGGGTCCCTGTGTCTCTATGGGGTCTCTATGGGGTCTCTGTGTCCCTATGGGATCCCTGTGTTCCTATGGGGTCTCTATGGGGTCCCTATGTGTCCCTATGGGGTCTCTGTGTCCCTACGTGTCCCTATGTGTCCCTAAGGGTCCCTGTTGTCCCCATGTGTCCCTATGTGTCCCTATGGGGTTTTGGTGTCCCCACGTGTCCCTATGTGTCCCTATGTGTCCCTATGGGGTTTTGGTGTCCCCATGTGTCCCTATGTGTCCCTATGGGTCCCTATGTGTCCCCACATGTCCCTATGTGTCCCTGTTGTCCCCATGTGTCCCTATGGGTCCCTGGTGTCCCCACGTGTCCCTATGGGTCCCTATGTGTCCCTATCAGGTCCTTATGGGGTCTTGATGTCCCTATGAGTCCCTGTGTGTCCCTATGTGTCCCTATGGGGTCTCTCTGTCCCTATCTGTCCCTATGGGGTCTCTATGGGCTCCCTGTGTCCCTATGGGATCCCTGTGTTCCTATGGGGTCTCTATGGGGTCCCTACCCGTCCCTATGGGGTCTCTCTGTCCCCACGTGTCCCCACATGTCCTTGTTGTCCCCACGTGTCCCTATGTGTCCCTGTTGTCCCCATGTGTCCCTATGGGGTCTCTGTGTCCCCACGTGTCCCTATGGGTCCCTGTTGTCCCCATGTGTCCCTATGGGGTCTCTATGGGGTCCCTACCCATCCCTATGGGGTCTTGGTGTCCCTATGTGTCCCCACGTGTCCTTATGGGGTCTTGGTGTCCCTATGTGTCCCTATGTGTCTCTATGTGTCCCTATGGGGTCTCTGTGTCCCTATGTGTCCCCATGGGGTCCCTGTGTCTCTATGGGGTCTCTATGGGGTCTCTGTGTCCCTATGGGATCCCTGTGTTCCTATGGGGTCTCTATGGGGTCCCTATGTGTCCCTATGGGGTCTCTGTGTCCCTACGTGTCCCTATGTGTCCCTATGGGTCCCTGTTGTCCCCATGTGTCCCTATGGGGTTTTGGTGTCCCCACGTGTCCCTATGGGTCCCTGTTGTCCCCACGTGTCCCTATGGGTCCCCACGTGTCCCTATGGGTCTCTATGTGTCCCTATCAGGTCCTTATGGGGTCTTGGTGTCCCTATGAGTCCCTGTGTGTCCCTATGTTTCCCTATGGGATCCCTGCGTTCCTATGGGGTCTCTATGGGCTCCCTGTGTCCCTATGGGATCCCTGTGTTCCTATGGGGTCTCTATGGGGTCCCTACCCGTCCCTATGGGGTCTCTCTGTCCCCACGTGTCCCCACATGTCCTTGTTGTCCCCACGTGTCCCTATGGGTCCCTGTTGTCCCCATGTGTCCCTATGGGGTCTCTGTGTCCCCACGTGTCCCTATGGGTCCCTGTTGTCCCCATGTGTCCCTATGGGGTCTCTGTGTCCCCACGTGTCCCTATGGGTCCCTGTTGTCCCCATGTGTCCCTATGGGGTCTCTATGGGGTCCCTACCCATCCCTATGGGGTCTTGGTGTCCCTATGTGTCCCCACGTGTCCTTATGGGGTCTTGGTGTCCCTATGTGTCCCTATGTGTCTCTATGTGTCCCTATGGGGTCTCTGTGTCCCTATGTGTCCCCATGGGGTCCCTGTGTCTCTATGGGGTCTCTATGGGGTCTCTGTGTCCCTATGGGATCCCTGTGTTCCTATGGGGTCTCTATGGGGTCCCTATGTGTCCCTATGGGGTCTCTGTGTCCCTACGTGTCCCTATGTGTCCCTAAGGGTCCCTGTTGTCCCCATGTGTCCCTATGTGTCCCTATGGGGTTTTGGTGTCCCCACGTGTCCCTATGTGTCCCTATGTGTCCCTATGGGGTTTTGGTGTCCCCATGTGTCCCTATGTGTCCCTATGGGTCCCTATGTGTCCCCACATGTCCCTATGTGTCCCTGTTGTCCCCATGTGTCCCTATGGGTCCCTGGTGTCCCCACGTGTCCCTATGGGTCCCTATGTGTCCCTATCAGGTCCTTATGGGGTCTTGATGTCCCTATGAGTCCCTGTGTGTCCCTATGTGTCCCTATGGGGTCTCTCTGTCCCTATCTGTCCCTATGGGGTCTCTATGGGCTCCCTGTGTCCCTATGGGATCCCTGTGTTCCTATGGGGTCTCTATGGGGTCCCTACCCGTCCCTATGGGGTCTCTCTGTCCCCACGTGTCCCCACATGTCCTTGTTGTCCCCACGTGTTCCTATGTGTCCCTGGTGTCCCTATGTGCCCCTATGTGTCCCCACGTGTCCCTATGTGTCCCTGGTGTCCCCACATGTCCCTATGGGGTCCTATTTGTACCCATGTGTCCCCATGTGTCCCTATGGGTCCCTGTTGTCCCCATGTGTCCCTATGGGGTCTCTATGGGGTCCCTACCCATCCCTATGGGGTCTTGGTGTCCCTATGTGTCCCCACGTGTCCTTATGGGGTCTTGGTGTCCCTATGTGTCCCTATGTGTCTCTATGTGTCCCTATGGGGTCTCTGTGTCCCTATGTGTCCCCATGGGGTCCCTGTGTCTCTATGGGGTCTCTATGGGGTCTCTGTGTCCCTATGTGATCCCTGTGTTCCTATGGGGTCTCTATGGGGTCCCTATGTGTCCCTATGGGGTCTCTGTGTCCCTACGTGTCCCTATGTGTCCCTATGGGTCCCTGTTGTCCCCACGTGTCCCTATGGGTCCCCACATGTCCCTATGGGTCTCTATGTGTCCCTATCAGGTCCTTATGGGGTCTTGGTGTCCCTATGAGTCCCTGTGTGTCCCTATGTTTCCCTATGGGATCCCTGCGTTCCTATGGGGTCCCTATGGGCTCCCTGTGTCCCTATGGGATCCCTGTGTTCCTATGGGGTCTCTATGGGGTCCCTACCCGTCCCTATGGGGTCTCTCTGTCCCCACGTGTCCCCACATGTCCTTGTTGTCCCCACGTGTCCCTATGGGTCCCTGTTGTCCCCATGTGTCCCTATGGGGTCTCTGTGTCCCCACGTGTCCCTATGGGTCCCTGTTGTCCCCATGTGTCCCTATGGGGTCTCTATGGGGTCCCTACCCATCCCTATGGGGTCTTGGTGTCCCTATGTGTCCCCACGTGTCCTTATGGGGTCTTGGTGTCCCTATGTGTCCCTATGTGTCTCTATGTGTCCCTATGGGGTCTCTGTGTCCCTATGTGTCCCCATGGGGTCCCTGTGTCTCTATGGGGTCTCTATGGGGTCTCTATGGGGTCTCTGTGTCCCTATGTGATCCCTGTGTTCCTATGGGGTCTCTATGGGGTCCCTATGTGTCCCTATGGGGTCTCTGTGTCCCTATGTGTCCCCATGTGTCCCTATGTGTCCCTGTTGTCCCCATGTGTCCCTATGTGTCCCTATGTGTCCCTATGGGGTTTTGGTGTCCCCACATGTCCCTATGTGTCCCTGTTGTCCCCATGTGTCCCCATGTGTCCCTATGTGTCCCTATGGGGTTTTGGTGTCCCCACATGTCCCTATGTGTCCCTGTTGTCCCCACGTGTCCCTATGGGTCCCCATGTGTCCCTATGTGTCCCTATCAGGTCCTTATGGGGTCTTGGTGTCCCTATGAGTCCCTGTGTGTCCCTATGTTTCCCTATGGGATCCCTGTGTTCCTATGGGGTCTCTATGGGGTCCCTACCCATCCCTATGGGGTCTCTCTGTCCCCACGTGTCCCCACATGTCCTTGTTGTCCCCACATGTCCCTATGTGTCCCCACGTGTCCCTATGTGTCCCTGGTGTCCCTGGTGTCCCCACATGTCCCTATGGGGTCCTATTTGTACCCACGTGTCCCCACGTGTCCCTGTTGTCCCCACGTGTCCCTATGGGGTCTTGATGTCCCCATGTGTCCCCACGTGTCCCTATGTGTCCCTGTTGTCCCCACGTGTCCCCATGTGTCCCTATGTGTCCCCACGTGTCCCTGTTGTCCCCACGTGTCCCTATGGGTCCCTGTTGTCCCCATGTGTCCCTATGTGTCCCTGTGTCCCTATGGGTCCCTGTTGTCCCCCCGTGTCCCCACGTGTCCCTGTTGTCCCCACGTGTCCCCGGTCGCCCCGCCCACTTCCGGCCGTTTCCGCTGACGCTCCTCCCCTTCCGGCCGCCGCTCAGCGATGAACTGCGGGAGGCGTGGCGCATCTTCACCCCGCTGCTGCACGACATCGAGCGGCGCCGCCTGCAGCCAATCCCCTACCTGTACGGCAGGTGGGTGCCGTGGGGTGCTGTGGGGTGCTATAGGGTGCTATGGGGTGCTATGGGGGGATATTGGGTGCTATAGGGTGTTATAGGGTGCTATGGGGGGATATGGGGTGCTATAGGGTGCTATAGGGTGCTATGGGGGGATATGGGGTGCTATAGGGTGCTATGGGGGGATATTGGGTGCTATAGGGTGTTATAGGGTGCTATGGGGGGATATGGGGTGCTATAGGGTGTTATAGGGTGCTATGGGGGGATATGGGGTGCTATAGGGTGCTATAGGGTGCTGTGGGGTGCTATAGGGTGCTATAGGGTGCTGTGGGGTGCTGTGGGGTGCTATGGGGTGCTATGGGGGGATATGGGGTGCTATAGGGTGCTATGGGGGGATATGGGGTGCTATAGGGTGCTATAGGGTGCTATGGGGGGATATGGGGTGCTATAGGGTGCTATGGGGGGATATTGGGTGCTATAGGGTGTTATAGGGTGCTATGGGGGGATATGGGGTGCTATAGGGTGCTATAGGGTGCTATGGGGGGATATGGGGTGCTATAGGGTGCTGTGGGGTGCTGTGGGGTGCTATGGGGTGCTATGGGGGGATATGGGGTGCTGTGGGGTGCTATGGGGTGCTATGGGGGGATATGGGGTGCTATAGGGTGCTATGGGGGGATATGGGGTGCTATGGGGGGATATGGGGTGCTATAGGGTGCTATGGGGTGCTGTGGAGTGCTATAGGGTGCTATAGGGTGCTGTGGGGTGCTATGGGGGGTATGGGGGGATATGGGGTGCTATGGGGGGATATGGGGTGCTATAGGGTGCTATGGGGTGCTATAGGGTGCTGTGGGGGGATATGGGGTGCTATAGGGTGCTGTGGGGTGCTATAGGGTGCTATAGGGGGATATGGGGTGCTGTGGGGGGATATGGGGTGCTATGGGGTGCTATGGGGTTCTATAGGGTGCTATGGGTGCTGTGGGCTGTGGGGCAGCAGTGGTTGAGGTGCTGTGGGTCGCGCTCTGCCCCACAGCCGCGGCCCGGCGGAGGCGGACGAGCTGCTGAAGCGGGTCGGCTTCCTTTACGACGGCACCTACCGATGGGTCGACCCACATCAGCACTGACCCACAGCCGCCCCATAGATCCGACCCATAGATCCGCCCCATAGATCCCACCCCATGGATCCTGACCCACAGATCCATCCCATAGATCCCACCCCATAGATCCTGACCCACTGATCCACTCCATAGTTCCCGCCCCATAGATCCTGACCCATAGATCCGCCCCATAGATCCCACCCATGGATCCTGACCCACAGATCCACCCCATAGATCCCACCCCATAGATCCTGACCCACTGATCCACTCCATAGATCCTGACCCATAGATCCCGACCCATAGATCCTGACCCATACATCCTGACCCCATAGATCCGCCCCATAGATCCCACCCCATGGATCCTGACCCATAGATCCGCCCCATAGATCCCACCCCATGGATCCAGACCCATAGATCCGCCCCATAGATCCTGACCCATAGATCCCGACCCATAGATCCTGACCCACAGATCCGCCCCATAGATCCCACCCCATGGATCCTGACCCATAGATCCGCCCCATAGATCCCACCCCATGGATCCAGACCCATAGATCCGCCCCATAGATCCTGACCCATAGATCCCGACCCATAGATCCTGACCTACAGATCCACTCCATAGATCCTGACCCACAGATCCGCCCCATAGATCCCGACCCGTAGATCCTGACCCACAGATCCACCCCATAGATCCTGACCCACAGATCCACCCCATATCTCTCCCCCCATGTTACACTCCAGCCCCACAGCAACAGGGTCCTGAAATGGGTGGCAGTTGTGGGGTGCCCTGCCCCATAGATCCTGACCCACAGATCCACCCCATAGATCCTGACCCACAGATCCTGCCCCATAGATCCTGCCCCATAGATCCCCCCCCATTTACACTCCAAGCTGGGACCAAAGCTCTTCTCATTGCCTCCAATAAACCTCATGATGCTTCATTACCCCCCCTGCCCTCGTTAATTAATTAACCACCCCAATTAATTATTAACCACCCCAATTAACACCGCCCCCCCTGTCCTCCCCCCCCCCCCACTTATGGGGCTGCCCCACATCCAAACACGGCGCCACTTTTATTGCAGAGACACCAAAACGCCAACAGCTCAACTTGGGGGTCACAGAACCAGCTTGGGGGGGCTGCCCCATAGATGTGGGACTGCCCCATAGATGTGGGTCTGCCCCATAGATAGGGGTCCGCCCCCATAGATGTGGGTCTGCCCCATAGATGTGGGACTGCCCCATAGATAGGGGTCCACCCCATAGATGGGGGTCTGCCCCATAGATGTGGAACCGCCCCATAGATGTGGGTCTGCCCCATAGATGTGGGACTGCCCCATAGATAGGGGTCCGCCCCATAGATGTGGATCCGCCCCATGGATGTGGGCCCGCCCCATAGATGTGGGCCTGCCCCATAGATGTGGGACCACCCCATAGATGTGGGGTCTGCCCCATAGATGTCGGCCCGCCCCATAGATGGGGGTCTGCCCCATAGATGTGGAACCGCCCCATAGATGTGGGACCGCCCCATAGATGTGGGTCTGCCCCATAGATGGGGTCTGCCCCATAGATGTGGGACTGCCCCATAGATGGGAGTCCGCCCCATAGATGTGGGTCTGCCAGATAGATGTGGGTCTGCCCCATAGATGTGGGTCTGCCCCATAGATGTAGGCCCACCCCATAGATGTGGGTCTGCCCCATAGACGGGGGTCTGCCCCATAGATGGAGATTGCCTCATAGATGGGGGTCCGCCCCATAGATGTGGGCCCACACCACAAATGTGGGTCTGCCCCATAGATGTGGGTCTGCCCCATAGATCCGGAACCCACCCCATAGCCACATCCCCCCCCCATCAGTCCCATAGGACCCCATGTAACAGCTCAAGGGTTCTGGGACCCCCACTTATGGGTCTGCCCCACACTTGGGGGTCCCACCTTACCCTTGTGGGTCAGCCCCACACTTGGGGGTCCCGGCCCCCCACTTGTGGGTCTGCACCACACTTGGGGGTCTCACACCACACTTGGGGTTCCCACCCCCCACTTATGGGTCAGCCCCACACTTGGGGGTCCCAAGTCCACACTTATGGGTCTGCCCCACACTTGGGGGTCTCACCCCACACTTGGGGGTCCCGGCCCCCCACTTATGGGTCTGCCCCATAGATCTGGACCCTCGTCCCCCCATCAGTCCATAAAGACTCCATGTAACAGCCCAAAGCTTTTGGAACCCCCACTTATGGGTCTGCCCCACACTTGGGGGTCCCAACCCCACACTTATGGGTCAGCCCCACACTTGGGGGTCTCAAGCCCACACTTATGGGTCTGCCCCACACTTGGGGGTCTCACCCCATACTTGGGGGTCCCACCCCCCACTTATGGGTCAGCCCCACACTTGGGGGTCCCAAGTCCACACTTATGGGTCTGCCCCACACTTGGGGGTCTCACCCCACACTTGGGGGGTCCCGGCCCCCCACTTATGGGTCTGCCCCATAGATCTGGGACCCTCCTCCCCCCCATCAGTCCATAAAGACTCCAAAAAGCTTTTGGGACCCCCACTTATGGGTCTGCCCCACACTTGGGGGTCTCACCCCACACTTGGGGGTCCCGGCCCCCCACTTATGGGTCTGCCCCATAGATCTGGACCCTCTCCCCCCCATCAGTCCATAAAGACTCCAAAAAGCTTTTGGGACCCCCACTTATGGGTCTGCCCCACACTTGGGGGGTCTCACCCCACACTTGGGGGTCCCCGGCCCCCCACTTATGGGTCTGCCCCATAGATCTGGACCCTCCTCCCCCCATCAGACCATGCAGACTCCATGTAACAGCCAAAGCTTTTGGGACCCCCCCCCCCACTTATGGGTCTGCCCCACACTTGGGGGTCTCACCTCCCCCCCCCCCCCCCGGTCCCCTTTCGCCCCCCGGTTTGGGGTCAGGGCGGCCGGCGCTGCGGGATGCAGCCGTCCATGTGCAGCGCCTGCGGCCAACCCTCGTAGCGATTGGCTGCGCGGCTGTTCCGGATGTGCTGCGGAAGGGGCGGGGATTAAGGGCGGAAGTTGGGCCGGGGGGAGCGGAAGTGGGGGCGGGAGGGCGGAAATTGAGGGCGGAAGTTTGGGAAGGGGCGGAAAAGGAAGTGGGGGC
>NW_027638810.1:0-59027 GCF_951394365.1 Tetrao urogallus | reverse complement strand
GGTGATATGGTGTTTTTTACGTGATTTGGGGCGTTCTGCGTCCTTTGGTGCGCCGGACGTCATTTGGTGCGGGAGACGTCATTTGGTCAGTATGACGTCTGGTGAGGTCTGTATGAGGTGATATGGTGTTTTTTACGTGATTTGGGGCGTTCTGCGTCCTTTGGTGCGCCGGACGTCATTTGGTGCGGGTGACGTCATTTGGTCGGTATGACGTCAGGTGAGGTCTGTATGAGGTCATATGGTGTTTTTTACGTGATTCCGGGCGTTCTGCGTCATTTGGTGCGCCGGACGTCATTTGGTGCGGGTGACGTCATTTGGTCGGTATGACGTCAGGTGAGGTCTGTATGAGGTGATATGGTGTTTTTTACGTGATTTGGGTCGTTCTGCGTCAATTGGTGCGCCGGACGTCCTTTGGTGCGTGTGACGTCATTTGGTCGGTATGACGTCAGGTGAGGTCTGTATGAGGTGATATGGTGTTTTTTACGTGATTTGGGGCGTTCTGCGTCCTTTGGTGCGCCGGACGTCATTTGGTGCGGGTGACGTCATTTGGTCGGTATGCCGTCAGGTGAGGTCTGTGTGAGGTCATATGGTGTTTTTTACGTGATTTGGGGCGTTCTGCGTCATTTGGTGCGCCGGACGTCATTTGGTGCGGGTGACGTCATTTGGTCGGTATGACGTCAGGTGAGGTCTGTATGAGGTCATATGGTGTTTTTTACGTGATTTGGGGCGTTCTGCGTCATTTGGTGCGCCGGACGTCATTTGGTGCGGGTGACGTCATTTGGTCGGTATGACGTCAGGTGAGGTCTGTATGAGGTGATATGGTGTTTTTTACGTGATTTGGGGCGTTCTGCGTCCTTTGGTGCGCCGGACGTCATTTGGTGCGGGTGACGTCATTTGGTCGGTAAGACGTCAGGTGAGGTCTGTATGAGGTGATATGGTGTTTTTTACGTGATTTGGGTCGTTCTGCGTCAATTGGTGCGCCGGACGTCCTTTGGTGCGTGTGACGTCATTTGGTCGGTATGACGTCAGGTGAGGTCTGTATGAGGTGATATGGTGTTTTTTACGTGATTTGGGGCGTTCTGCGTCCTTTGGTGCGCCGGACGTCATTTGGTGCGGGTGACGTCATTTGGTCGGTATGCCGTCAGGTGAGGTCTGTGTGAGGTCATATGGTGTTTTTTACGTGATTTGGGGCGTTCTGCGTCCTTTGGTGCGCCGGACGTCATTTGGTGCGGGTGACGTCATTTGGTCGGTATGCCGTCAGGTGAGGTCTGTATGAGGTGATATGGTGTTTTTTACGTGATTCCGGGCGTTCTGCGTCATTTGGTGCGCCGGACGTCATTTGGTGCGGGTGACGTCATTTGGTCGGTATGACGTCAGGTGAGGTCTGTGTGAGGTGATATGGTGTTTTTTACGTGATTTGGGTCGTTCTGCGTCAATTGGTGCGCCGGACGTCCTTTGGTGCGTGTGACGTCATTTGGTCGGTATGACGTCAGGTGAGGTCTGTATGAGGTGATATGGTGTTTTTTACGTGATTTGGGGCGTTCTGCGTCCTTTGGTGCGCCGGACGTCATTTGGTGCGGGTGACGTCATTTGGTCGGTATGCCGTCAGGTGAGGTCTGTGTGAGGTCATATGGTGTTTTTTACGTGATTTGGGGCGTTCTGCGTCATTTGGTGCGCCGGACGTCATTTGGTGCGGGTGACGTCATTTGGTCGGTATGACGTCAGGTGAGGTCTGTATGAGGTGATATGGTGTTTTTTACGTGATTTGGGGCGTTCTGCGTCATTTGGTGCGCCGGACGTCATTTGGTGCGGGTGACGTCATTTGGTCTGTATGACGTCAGGTGAGGTCTGTATGAGGTGATATGGTGTTTTTTACGTGATTTGGGGCGTTCTGCGTCCTTTGGTGCGCCGGACGTCATTTGGTGCGGGTGACGTCATTTGGTCGGTATGCCGTCAGGTGAGGTCTGTATGAGGTGATATGGTGTTTTTTACGTGATTTGGGGCGTTCTGCGTCATTTGGTGCGCCGGACGTCATTTGGTGCGGGTGACGTCATTTGGTCGGTATGCCGTCAGGTGAGGTCTGTATGAGGTGATATGGGGTTTTTTACGTGATTTGGGGCGTTCTGCGTCATTTGGTGCGCCGGACGTCATTTGGTGCGGGTGACGTCATTTGGTCGGTAAGACGTCAGGTGAGGTCTGTATGAGGTGATATGGTGTTTTTTACGTGATTTGGGGCGTTCTGCGTCCTTTGGTGCGCCGGACGTCATTTGGTGCGGGTGACGTCATTTGGTCGGTATGCCGTCAGGTGAGGTCTGTATGAGGTCATATGGTGTTTTTTACGTGATTTGGGGCGTTCTGCGTCATTTGGTGCGCCGGACGTCATTTGGTGCGGGTGACGTCATTTGGTCGGTATGACGTCAGGTGAGGTCTGTATGAGGTGATATGGTGTTTTTTACGTGATTTGGGGCGTTGTGCGTCAATTGGTGCGCCGGACGTCCTTTGGTGCAGGTGACGTCATTTGGTCGGTATGACGTCAGGTGAGGTCTGTATGAGGTGATATGGTGTTTTTTACGTGATTTGGGGCGTTCTGCGTCATTTGGTGCGCCGGACGTCATTTGGTGCGGGAGACGTCATTTGGTCGGTATGACGTCTGGTGAGGTCTGTATGAGGTGATATGGTGTTTTTTACGTGATTTGGGGCGTTCTGCGTCCTTTGGTGCGCCGGACGTCATTTGGTGCGGGTGACGTCATTTGGTCGGTATGCCGTCAGGTGAGGTCTGTATGAGGTGATATGGTGTTTTTTACGTGATTTGGGGCGTTCTGCGTCATTTGGTGCGCCGGACGTCATTTGGTGCGGGTGACGTCATTTGGTCGGTATGACGTCAGGTGAGGTCTGTATGAGGTGATATGGTGTTTTTTACGTGATTTGGGGCGTTCTGCGTCATTTGGTGCGCCGGACGTCATTTGGTGCGGGTGACGTCATTTGTTCGGTATGACGTCAGGTGAGGTCTGTATGAGGTGATATGGGGTTTTTTACGTGATTTGGGGCGTTCTGCGTCCTTTGGTGCGCCGGACGTCATTTGGTGCGGGTGACGTCATTTGTTCAGAATGACGTCAGGTGAGGTCTGTATGAGGTGATATGGTGTTTTTTACGTGATTTGGGGCGTTCTGCGTCATTTGGTGCGCCCGACGTCATTTGGTGCGGGTGACGTCATTTGGTCGGTATGACGTCAGGTGAGGTCTGTATGAGGTGATATGGTGTTTTTTACGTGATTTGGGGCATTCTGCGTCATTTGGTGCGCCGGACGTCATTTGGTGCGGGTGACGTCATTTGGTCGGTATGACGTCAGGTGAGGTCTGTATGAGGTCATATGGGGTTTTTTACGTGATTTGGGGCGTTCTGCGTCATTTGGTGCGCCGGGCGTCATTTGTTGCGGGTGACGTCATTTGGTCGGTATGACGTCAGGTGAGGTCTGTATGAGGTCATATGGGGTTTTTTACGTGATTTGGGGCGTTCTGCGTCGTTTGGTGCGCCGGACGTCATTTGGTGCGGGTGACGTCATTTGGTCGGTATGACGTCAGGTGAGGTCTGTATGAGGTGATATGGTGTTTTTTACGTGATTTGGGGCGTTCTGCGTCCTTTGGTGCGCCAGACGTCATTTGGTGCGGGTGACGTCATTTGGTCGGTATGCCGTCAGGTGAGGTCTGTATGAGGTCATATGGTGTTTTTTACGTGATTTGGGGCGTTCTGCGTCATTTGGTGCGCCGGACGTCCTTTGGTGCGGGTGACGTCATTTGGTCGGTATGCCGTCAGGTGAGGTCTGTGTGAGGTGATATGGTGTTTTTTACGTGATTTGGGGCGTTCTGCGTCCTTTGGTGCGCCGGACGTCATTTGGTGCGGGTGACGTCATTTGGTCGGTATGCCGTCAGGTGAGGTCTGTATGAGGTGATATGGTGTTTTTTACGTGATTTGGGGCGTTCTGCGTCCTTTGGTGCGCCGGACGTCATTTGGTGCGGTTGACGTCATTTGGTCGGTATGACGTCAGGTGAGGTCTGTATGAGGTGATATGGTGTTTTTTACGTCATTTGGGGCGTTCTGCGTCATTTGGTGCGGGTGACGTCATTTGGTGCGGGTGACGTCATTTGGTCGGTATGCCGTCAGGTGAGGTCTGTATGAGGTGATATGGTGTTTTTTACGTGATTTGGGGCGTTCTGCGTCATTTGGTGCGCCGGACGTTATTTGGTGCGGGTGACGTCATTTGGTCGGTATGCCGTCAGGTGAGGTCTGTATGAGGTGATATGGTGTTTTATACGCGATTTGGGGCGTTCTGCGTCGTTTGGTGCGCCGGACGTCATTTGGTGCGGGTGACGTCATTTGGTCGGTATGACGTCAGGTGAGGTCAGTATGAGGTGATATGGTGTTTTTTACGTGATTTGGGGCGTTCTGCGTCCTTTGGTGCGCCGGACGTCATTTGGTGCGGGTGACGTCATTTGGTCGGTATGACGTCAGGTGAGGTCTGTATGAGGTGATATGGTGTTTTTTACGTGATTTGGGGCGTTCTGCGTCCTTTGGTGCGCCGGACGTCATTGGGTGCGGGAGACGTCATTTGGTCGGTATGACGTCAGGTGAGGTCTGTATGAGGTGATATGGTGTTTTTTTTTCGTGATTTGGGGCGTTCTGCGTCCTTTGGTGCGCCGGACGTCATTTGGTGCGGGTGACGTCATTTGGTCGGTATGCCGTCAGGTGAGGTCTGTATGAGGTCATATGGTGTTTTTTACGTGATTTGGGGCGTTCTGCGTCATTTGGTGCGCCGGACGTCATTTGGTGCGGGTGACGTCATTTGGTCGGTATGACGTCAGGTGAGGTCTGTATGAGGTGATATGGTGTTTTTTACGTGATTTGGGGCGTTGTGCGTCAATTGGTGCGCCGGACGTCCTTTGGTGCGGGTGACGTCATTTGGTCGGTATGACGTCAGGTGAGGTCTGTATGAGGTGATATGGTGTTTTTTACGTGATTTGGGGCGTTCTGCGTCATTTGGTGCGCCGGACGTCATTTGGTGCGGGTGACGTCATTAGGTCGGTATGCCGTCAGGTGAGGTCTGTATGAGGTGATATGGTGTTTTTTACGTGATTTGGGGCGTTCTGCGTCCTTTGGTGCGCCGGACGTCATTTGGTGCGGGTGACGTCATTTGGTCGGTATGCCGTCAGGTGAGGTCTGTATGAGGTGATATGGTGTTTTTTACGTGATTTGGGGCGTTCTGCGTCATTTGGTGCGCCGGACGTCATTTGGTGCGGGTGACGTCATTTGGTCGGTATGACGTCAGGTGAGGTCTGTATGAGGTGATATGGTGTTTTTTACGTGATTTGGGGCGTTCTGCGTCATTTGGTGCGCCGGACGTCATTTGGTGCGGGTGACGTCATTTGTTCGGTATGACGTCAGGTGAGGTCTGTATGAGGTGATATGGGGTTTTTTACGTGATTTGGGGCGTTCTGCGTCCTTTGGTGCGCCGGACGTCATTTGGTGCGGGTGACGTCATTTGTTCAGAATGACGTCAGGTGAGGTCTGTATGAGGTGATATGGTGTTTTTTACGTGATTTGGGGCGTTCTGCGTCATTTGGTGCGCCCGACGTCATTTGGTGCGGGTGACGTCATTTGGTCGGTATGACGTCAGGTGAGGTCTGTATGAGGTGATATGGTGTTTTTTACGTGATTTGGGGCATTCTGCGTCATTTGGTGCGCCGGACGTCATTTGGTGCGGGTGACGTCATTTGGTCGGTATGACGTCAGGTGAGGTCTGTATGAGGTCATATGGGGTTTTTTACGTGATTTGGGGCGTTCTGCGTCATTTGGTGCGCCGGGCGTCATTTGTTGCGGGTGACGTCATTTGGTCGGTATGACGTCAGGTGAGGTCTGTATGAGGTCATATGGGGTTTTTTACGTGATTTGGGGCGTTCTGCGTCGTTTGGTGCGCCGGACGTCATTTGGTGCGGGTGACGTCATTTGGTCGGTATGACGTCAGGTGAGGTCTGTATGAGGTGATATGGTGTTTTTTACGTGATTTGGGGCGTTCTGCGTCCTTTGGTGCGCCGGACGTCATTTGGTGCGGGTGACGTCATTTGGTCGGTATGCCGTCAGGTGAGGTCTGTATGAGGTCATATGGTGTTTTTTACGTGATTTGGGGCGTTCTGCGTCATTTGGTGCGCCGGACGTCCTTTGGTGCGGGTGACGTCATTTGGTCGGTATGCCGTCAGGTGAGGTCTGTGTGAGGTGATATGGTGTTTTTTACGTGATTTGGGGCGTTCTGCGTCCTTTGGTGCGCCGGACGTCATTTGGTGCGGGTGACGTCATTTGGTCGGTATGCCGTCAGGTGAGGTCTGTATGAGGTGATATGGTGTTTTTTACGTGATTTGGGGCGTTCTGCGTCCTTTGGTGCGCCGGACGTCATTTGGTGCGGTTGACGTCATTTGGTCGGTATGACGTCAGGTGAGGTCTGTATGAGGTGATATGGTGTTTTTTACGTCATTTGGGGCGTTCTGCGTCATTTGGTGCGCCGGACGTCATTTGGTGCGGGTGACGTCATTTGGTCGGTATGCCGTCAGGTGAGGTCTGTATGAGGTGATATGGTGTTTTTTACGTGATTTGGGGCGTTCTGCGTCATTTGGTGCGCCGGACGTTATTTGGTGCGGGTGACGTCATTTGGTCGGTATGCCGTCAGGTGAGGTCTGTATGAGGTGATATGGTGTTTTATACGCGATTTGGGGCGTTCTGCGTCGTTTGGTGCGCCGGACGTCATTTGGTGCGGGTGACGTCATTTGGTCGGTATGACGTCAGGTGAGGTCAGTATGAGGTGATATGGTGTTTTTTACGTGATTTGGGGCGTTCTGCGTCCTTTGGTGCGCCGGACGTCATTTGGTGCGGGTGACGTCATTTGGTCGGTATGACGTCAGGTGAGGTCTGTATGAGGTGATATGGTGTTTTTTACGTGATTTGGGGCGTTCTGCGTCCTTTGGTGCGCCGGACGTCATTGGGTGCGGGAGACGTCATTTGGTCGGTATGACGTCAGGTGAGGTCTGTATGAGGTGATATGGTGTTTTTTACGTGATTTGGGGCGTTCTGCGTCCTTTGGTGCGCCGGACGTCATTTGGTGCGGGTGACGTCATTTGGTCGGTATGCCATCAGGTGAGGTCAATATGAGGTGATATGGTGTTTTTTACGTGATTTGGGGCGTTCTGCGTCATTTGGTGCGCCGGACGTTATTTGGTGCGGGTGACGTCATTTGGTCGGTATGCCGTCAGGTGAGGTCTGTATGAGGTGATATGGTGTTTTATACGTGATTTGGGGCGTTCTGCGTCGTTTGGTGCGCCGGACGTCATTTGGTGCGGGTGACGTCATTTGGTCGGTATGACGTCAGGTGAGGTCAGTATGAGGTGATATGGTGTTTTTTACGTGATTTGGGGCGTTCTGCGTCCTTTGGTGCACCGGACGTCATTTGGTGCGGGTGACGTCATTTGGTCGGTATGACGTCAGGTGAGGTCTGTATGAGGTGATATGGTGTTTTTTACGTGATTTGGGGCGTTCTGCGTCCTTTGGTGCGCCGGACGTCATTTGGTGCGGGTGACGTCATTTGGTCGGTATGACGTCAGGTGAGGTCTGTATGAGGTGATATGGTGTTTTTTACGTGATTTGGGGCGTTCTGCGTCCTTTGGTGCGCCGGACGTCATTTGGTGCGGGAGACGTCATTTGGTCGGTATGACGTCAGGTGAGGTCTGTATGAGGTGATATGGTGTTTTTTACGTGATTTGGGGCGTTCTGCGTCCTTTGGTGCGCCGGACGTCATTTGGTGCATGTGACGTCATTTGGTCGGTATGACGTCAGGTGAGGTCTGTATGAGGTGATATGGTGTTTTTTACGTGATTTGGGGCGTTCTGCGTCCTTTGGTGCGCCGGACGTCATTTGGTGCGGGTGACGTCATTTGGTCGGTATGACGTCAGGTGAGGTCTGTGTGAGGTGATATGGTGTTTTTTACGTGATTTGGGGCGTTCTGCGTCATTTGGTGCGCCGGACGTCATTTGGTGCGGGTGACGTCATTTGGTCGGTATGACGTCAGGTGAGGTCTGTGTGAGGTGATATGGTGTTTTTTACGTGATTTGGGGCGTTCTGCGTCCTTTGGTGCGCCGGACGTCATTTGGTGCGGGAGACGTCATTTGGTCGGTATGACGTCAGGTGAGGTCTGTATGAGGTGATATGGTGTTTTTTACGTGATTCCGGGCGTTCTGCGTCATTTGGTGCGCCGGACGTCATTTGGTGCATGTGACGTCATTTGGTCGGTATGACGTCAGGTGAGGTCTGTATGAGGTGATATGGTGTTTTTTACGTGATTTGGGGCGTTCTGCGTCCTTTGGTGCGCCGGACGTCATTTGGTGCGGGTGACGTCATTTGGTCGGTATGACGTCAGGTGAGGTCTGTGTGAGGTGATATGGTGTTTTTTACGTGATTTGGGGCGTTCTGCGTCATTTGGTGCGCCGGACGTCATTTGGTGCGGGTGACGTCATTTGGTCGGTATGACGTCAGGTGAGGTCTGTATGAGGTGATATGGTGTTTTTTACGTGATTTGGGGCGTTCTGCGTCATTTGGTGCGCCGGACGTCATTTGGTGCGGGTGACGTCATTTGGTCAGTATGACGTCAGGTGAGGTCTGTATGAGGTGATATGGGGTTTTTTACGTGATTTGGGGCGTTCTGCGTCCTTTGGTGCGCCGGACGTCATTTGGTGCGGGTGACGTCATTTGGTCGGTATGCCGTCAGGTGAGGTCTGTATGAGGTGATATGGTGTTTTATACGTGATTTGGGGCGTTCTGCGTCATTTGGTGCGCCGGACGTTATTTGGTGCGGGTGACGTCATTTGGTCGGTATGCCGTCAGGTGAGGTCTGTATGAGGTGATATGGTGTTTTATACGCGATTTGGGGCGTTCTGCGTCGTTTGGTGCGCCGGACGTCATTTGGTGCGGGTGACGTCATTTGGTCGGTATGACGTCAGGTGAGGTCAGTATGAGGTGATATGGTGTTTTTTACGTGATTTGGGGCGTTCTGCGTCCTTTGGTGCGCCGGACGTCATTTGGTGCGGGTGACGTCATTTGGTCGGTATGACGTCAGGTGAGGTCTGTATGAGGTCATATGGTGTTTTTTACGTGATTTGGGGCGTTCTGCGTCCTTTGGTGCGCCGGACGTCATTTGGTGCGGGTGACGTCATTTGGTCGGTATGACGTCAGGTGAGGTCTGTATGAGGTGATATGGTGTTTTTTACGTGATTTGGGGCGTTCTGCGTCCTTTGGTGCGCCGGACGTCATTTGGTGCGGGAGACGTCATTTGGTCGGTATGACGTCAGGTGAGGTCTGTATGAGGTGATATGGTGTTTTTTACGTGATTTGGGGCGTTCTGCGTCATTTGGTGCGCCGGACGTCATTTGGTGCATGTGACGTCATTTGGTCGGTATGACGTCAGGTGAGGTCTGTATGAGGTGATATGGTGTTTTTTACGTGATTTGGGGCGTTCTGCGTCCTTTGGTGCGCCGGACGTCATTTGGTGCGGGTGACGTCATTTGGTCGGTATGACGTCAGGTGAGGTCTGTGTGAGGTGATATGGTGTTTTTTACGTGATTTGGGGCGTTCTGCGTCATTTGGTGCGCCGGACGTCATTTGGTGCGGGTGACGTCATTTGGTCGGTATGACGTCAGGTGAGGTCTGTATGAGGTGATATGGTGTTTTTTACGTGATTTGGGGCGTTCTGCGTCATTTGGTGCGCCGGACGTCATTTGGTGCGGGTGACGTCATTTGGTCGGTATGACGTCAGGTGAGGTCTGTATGAGGTGATATGGTGTTTTTTACGTGATTTGGGGCGTTCTGCGTCCTTTGGTGCGCCGGACGTCATTTGGTGCGGGAGACGTCATTTGGTCGGTATGACGTCAGGTGAGGTCTGTATGAGGTGATATGGTGTTTTTTACGTGATTTGGGGCGTTCTGCGTCCTTTGGTGCGCCGGACGTCATTTGGTGCGGGTGACGTCATTTGGTCGGTATGCCGTCAGGTGAGGTCTGTATGAGGTGATATGGTGTTTTTTACGTGATTTGGGGCGTTCTGCGTCATTTGGTGCGCCGGACGTTATTTGGTGCGGGTGACGTCATTTGGTCGGTATGCCGTCAGGTGAGGTCTGTATGAGGTGATATGGTGTTTTATACGCGATTTGGGGCGTTCTGCGTCGTTTGGTGCGCCGGACGTCATTGGTGCGGGTGACGTCATTTGGTCGGTATGACGTCAGGTGAGGTCACTATGAGGTGATATGGTGTTTTTACGTGATTTGGGGCGTTCTGCGTCCTTTGGTGCGCCGGACGTCATTTGGTGCGGGTGACGTCATTTGGTCGGTATGACGTCAGGTGAGGTCTGTATGAGGTCATATGGTGTTTTTTACGTGATTTGGGGCGTTCTGCGTCATTTGGTGCGCCGGACGTCATTTGGTGCGGGTGACGTCATTTGGTCGGTATGACGTCAGGTGAGGTCTGTATGAGGTGATATGGTGTTTTTTACGTGATTTGGGGCGTTCTGCGTCCTTTGGTGCGCCGGACGTCATTTGGTGCGGGAGACGTCATTTGGTCGGTATGACGTCAGGTGAGGTCTGTATGAGGTGATATGGTGTTTTTTACGTGATTTGGGGCGTTCTGCGTCATTTGGTGCGCCGGACGTCATTTGGTGCATGTGACGTCATTTGGTCGGTATGACGTCAGGTGAGGTCTGTATGAGGTGATATGGTGTTTTGTACGTGATTTGGGGCGTTCTGCGTCCTTTGGTGCGCCGGACGTCATTTGGTGCGGGTGACGTCATTTGGTCGGTATGACGTCAGGTGAGGTCTGTGTGAGGTGATATGGTGTTTTTTACGTGATTTGGGGCGTTCTGCGTCATTTGGTGCGCCGGACGTCATTTGGTGCGGGTGACGTCATTTGGTCGGTATGACGTCAGGTGAGGTCTGTATGAGGTGATATGGTGTTTTTTACGTGATTTGGGGCGTTCTGCGTCATTTGGTGCGCCGGACGTCATTTGGTGCGGGTGACGTCATTTGGTCGGTATGACGTCAGGTGAGGTCTGTATGAGGTGATATGGTGTTTTTTACGTGATTTGGGGCGTTCTGCGTCATTTGGTGCGCCGGACGTCATTTGGTGCGGGAGACGTCATTTGGTCGGTATGCCGTCAGGTGAGGTCTGTATGAGGTGATATGGTGTTTTTTACGTGATTTGGGGCGTTCTGCGTCCTTTGGTGCGCCGGACGTCATTTGGTGCGGGTGACGTCATTTGGTCGGTATGACGTCAGGTGAGGTCTGTATGAGGTGATATGGTGTTTTTTACGTGATTTGGTGCGCCGGACGTCATTTGGTGCGCCGGACGTCATTTGGTGCGGGTGACGTCATTTGGTCGGTATGACGTCAGGTGAGGTCTGTATGAGGTGATATGGTGTTTTTTACGTGATTTGGGGCGTTCTGCGTCCTTTGGTGCGCCGGACGTCATTTGGTGCGGGAGACGTCATTTGGTCGGTATGACGTCAGGTGAGGTCTGTATGAGGTGATATGGTGTTTTTTACGTGATTTGGGGCGTTCTGCGTCCTTTGGTGCGCCGGACGTCATTTGGTGCGGGTGACGTCATTTGGTCGGTATGCCGTCAGGTGAGGTCTGTATGAGGTGATATGGTGTTTTTTACGTGATTTGGGGCGTTCTGCGTCATTTGGTGCGCCGGACGTCATTTGGTGCGGGTGACGTCATTTGGTCGGTATGCCGTCAGGTGAGGTCTGTATGAGGTGATATGGTGTTTTATACGCGATTTGGGGCGTTCTGCGTCGTTTGGTGCGCCGGACGTCATTTGGTGCGGGTGACGTCATTTGGTCGGTATGACGTCAGGTGAGGTCAGTATGAGGTGATATGGTGTTTTTTACGTGATTTGGGGCGTTCTGCGTCCTTTGGTGCGCCGGACGTCATTTGGTGCGGGTGACGTCATTTGGTCGGTATGACGTCAGGTGAGGTCTGTATGAGGTCATATGGTGTTTTTTACGTGATTTGGGGCGTTCTGAGTCATTTGGTGCGCCGGACGTCATTTGGTGCGGGTGACGTCATTTGGTCGGTATGACGTCAGGTGAGGTCTGTATGAGGTGATATGGTGTTTTTTACGTGATTTGGGGCGTTCTGCGTCCTTTGGTGCGCCGGACGTCATTTGGTGCGGGAGACGTCATTTGGTCGGTATGACGTCAGGTGAGGTCTGTGTGAGGTGATATGGTGTTTTTTACGTGATTTGGGGCGTTCTGCGTCATTTGGTGCGCCGGACGTCATTTGGTGCGGGTGACGTCATTTGGTCGGTATGACGTCAGGTGAGGTCTGTATGAGGTGATATGGTGTTTTTTACGTGATTTGGGGCGTTCTGCGTCCTTTGGTGCGCCGGACGTCATTTGGTGCGGGTGACGTCATTTGGTCGGTATGACGTCAGGTGAGGTCTGTATGCGGTGATATGGTGTTTTTTACGTGATTTGGGGCGTTCTGCGTCCTTTGGTGCGCCGGACGTCATTTGGTGCGGGTGACGTCATTTGTTCAGTATGACGTCAGGTGAGGTCTGTATGAGGTCATATGGTGTTTTTTACGTGATTTGGGGCGTTCTGCGTCCTTTGGTGCGCCGGACGTCATTTGGTGCGGGTGACGTCATTTGGTCGGTATGCCGTCAGGGGAGGTCTGTATGAGGTCATATGGTGTTTTTTACGTGATTTGGGGCGTTCTGCGTCGTTTGGTGCGCCGGACGTCATTTGGTGCGGGTGAGGTCATTTGGTCGGTATGCCGTCAGGTGAGGTCTGTATGAGGTCATATGGTGTTTTTTACGTGATTTGGGGCGTTCTGCGTCCTTTGGTGCGCCGGACGTCATTTGGTGCGGGTGACGTCATTTGGTCGGTATGACGTCAGGTGAGGTCTGTATGAGGTGATATGGGGTTTTTTACGTGATTTTGGGATGTTCTGCGTCATTTGGTGCGCCGGACGTCATTTGGTGCGGGTGACGTCATTTGGTCGGTATGACGTCAGGTGAGGTCTGTATGAGGTGATATGGGGTTTTTTACGTGATTTTGGGGTGTTCTGCGTCATTTGGTGCGCCGGACGTCATTTGGTGCGGGTGACGTCATTTGGTCGGTATGACGTCAGGTGAGGTCTGTATGAGGTGATATGGGTTTTTTTACGTGATTTGGGGCGTTCTGCGTCATTTGGTGCGCCGGACGTCATTTGGTGCGGGTGACGTCATTTGTTCAGTATGACGTCAGGTGAGGTCTGTATGAGGTGATATGGTGTTTTTTACGTGATTTGGGGCGTTCTGCGTCATTTGGTGCGCCGGACGTCATTTGGTGCGGGTGACCTCATTTGGTCGGTATGACGTCAGGTGAGGTCTGTATGAGGTGATATGGTGTTTTTTACGTGATTTGGGGCGTTCTGCGTCATTTGGTGCGCCGGACGTCATTTGGTGCGGGTGACGTCATTTGGTCGGTATGCCGTCAGGTGAGGTCTGTATGAGGTGATATGGTGTTTTTTACGTGATTTGGGGCGTTCTGCGTCCTTTGGTGCGCCGGACGTCATTTGGTGCGGGTGACGTCATTTGGTCGGTATGCCGTCAGGTGAGGTCTGTGTGAGGTCATATGGTGTTTTTTACGTGATTTGGGGCGTTCTGCGTCCTTTGGTGCGCCGGACGTCATTTGGTGCGGGTGACGTCATTTGGTCGGTATGACGTCAGGTGAGGTCTGTATGAGGTGATATGGTGTTTTTTACGTGATTTGGGGCGTTCTGCGTCCTTTGGTGCGCCGGACGTCATTTGGTGCGGGTGACGTCATTTGGTCGGTATGACGTCAGGTGAGGTCTGTATGAGGTGATATGGTGTTTTTTACGTGATTTGGGGCGTTCTGCGTCCTTTGGTGCGCCGGACGTCATTTGGTGCGGGTGACGTCATTTGGTCGGTATGCCGTCTGGTGAGGTCTGTATGAGGTGATATGGTGTTTTTTACGTGATTTGGGGCGTTCTGCGTCCTTTGGTGCGCCGGACGTCCTTTGGTGCGGGTGACGTCATTTGGTCGGTATGACGTCAGGTGAGGTCTGTATGAGGTGATATGGTGTTTTTTACGTGATTTGGGGTGTTCTGCGTCCTTTGGTGCGCCGGACGTCATTTGGTGCGGGTGACGTCATTTGGTCGGTATGCCGTCAGGTGAGGTCTGTATGAGGTGATATGGTGTTTTATACGTGATTTGGGGCGTTCTGCGTCATTTGGTGCGCCGGACGTCATTTGGTGCGGGTGACGTCATTTGGTCGGTATGACGTCAGGTGAGGTCTGTATGAGGTGATATGGTGTTTTTTACGTGATTTGGGGTGTTCTGCGTCATTTGGTGCGCCGGACGTCCTTTGGTGCGGGTAACGTCATTTGGTCGGTATGCCGTCAGGTGAGGTCTGTATGAGGTCATATGGTGTTTTTTACGTGATTTGGGGCGTTCTGCGTCCTTTGGTGCGCCGGACGTCATTTGGTGCGGGTGACGTCATTTGGTCGGTATGACGTCAGGTGAGGTCTGTATGAGGTCATATGGTGTTTTTTACGTGATTTGGGGCGTTCTGCGTCCTTTGGTGCGCCGGACGTCATTTGGTGCGGGTGACGTCATTTGGTCGGTATGACGTCAGGTGAGGTCTGTATGAGGTGATATGGTGTTTTTTACGTGATTTGGGGCGTTCTGCGTCCTATGGTGCGCCGGACGTCATTTGGTGCGGGTGACGTCATTTGGTCGGTATGCCGTCTGGTGAGGTCTGTATGAGGTCATATGGTGTTTTTTACGTGATTTGGGGCGTTCTGCGTCCTTTGGTGCGCCGGACGTCATTTGGTGCGGGTGACGTCATTTGGTCGGTATGCCGTCAGGTGAGGTCTGTATGAGGTCATATGGTGTTTTTTACGTGATTTGGGGCGTTCTGCGTCATTTGGTGCGCCGGACGTCATTTGGTGCGGGTGACGTCATTTGGTCGGTATGACGTCAGGTGAGGTCTGTATGAGGTGATATGGTGTTTTTTACGTGATTTGGGGCGTTCTGCGTCAATTGGTGCGCCGGACGTCCTTTGGTGCGGGTGACGTCATTTGGTCGGTATGACGTCAGGTGAGGTCTGTATGAGGTGATACGGTGTTTTTTACGTGATTTGGGGCGTTCTGCTTCAATTGGTGCGCCGGACGTCATCTGGTGCGGGTGACGTCATTTGGTCGGTATGACGTCAGGTGAGGTCTGTATGAGGTGATATGGTGTTTTTTACGTGATTTGGGGCGTTCTGCGTCAATTGGTGCGCCGGACGTCCTTTGGTGCGGGTGAAGTCATTTGGTCGGTATGCCGTCAGGTGAGGTCTGTATGAGGTGATATGGTGTTTTTTACGTGATTTGGGGCGTTCTGCGTCATTTGGTGCGCCGGACGTCCTTTGGTGCGGGTGACGTCATTTGGTCGGTATGACGTCAGGTGAGGTCTGTATGAGGTGATATGGTGTTTTTTACGTGATTTGGGGCGTTCTGCGTCCTTTGGTGCGCCGGACGTCATTTGGTGCGGGTGACGTCATTTGGTCGGTATGCCGTCTGGTGAGGTCTGTATGAGGTGATATGGTGTTTTTTACGTGATTTGGGGCGTTCTGCGTCCTTTGGTGCGCCGGACGTCATTTGGTGCGGGTGACGTCATTTGGTCGGTATGCCGTCAGGTGAGGTCTGTATGAGGTGATATGGTGTTTTGTACGTGATTTGGGGCGTTCTGCGTCCTTTGGTGCGCCGGACGTCATTTGGTGCGGGTGACGTCATTTGGTCGGTATGACGTCAGGTGAGGTCTGTATGAGGTGATATGGTGTTTTTTACGTGATTTGGGGCGTTCTGCGTCGTTTGGTGCGCCGGACGTCATTTGGTGCGAGTGACGTCATTTGGTCGGTATGACGTCAGGTGAGGTCTGTATGAGGTGATATGGTGTTTTTTACGTGATTTGGGGCGTTCTGCGTCCTTTGGTGCGCCGGACGTCATTTGGTGCGGGTGACGTCATTTGGTCGGTATGACGTCAGGTGAGGTCTGTATGAGGTGATATGGTGTTTTTTACGTGATTTGGGGCGTTCTGCGTCATTTGGTGCGCCGGACGTCATTTGGTGCGAGTGACGTCATTTGGTCGGTATGACGTCAGGTGAGGTCTGTATGAGGTGATATGGTGTTTTTTACGTGATTTGGGGCGTTCTGCTTCATTTGGTGCGCCGGACGTCCTTTGGTGCGGGTGACGTCATTTGGTCGGTATGACGTCAGGTGAGGTCTGTATGAGGTGATATGGTGTTTTTTACGTGATTTGGGGCGTTCTGCGTCCTTTGGTGCGCCGGACGTCATTTGTTGCGGGTGACGTCATTTGGTCGGTATGACGTCAGGTGAGGTCTGTATGAGGTGATATGGTGTTTTTTACGTGATTTGGGGCGTTCTGCGTCGTTTGGTGCGCCGGACGTCATTTGGTGCGGGTGACGTCATTTGGTCGGTATGACGTCAGGTGAGGTCTGTATGAGGTGATATGGTGTTTTTTACGTGATTTGGGGCGTTCTGCGTCCTTTGGTGCGCCGGACGTCATTTGGTGCGGGTGACGTCATTTGGTCGGTATGCCGTCAGGTGAGGTCTGTATGAGGTCATATGGTGTTTTTTACGTGATTTGGGGCGTTCTGCGTCATTTGGTGCGCCGGACGTCCTTTGGTGCGGGTAACGTCATTTGGTCGGTATGCCGTCAGGTGAGGTCTGTATGAGGTGATATGGTGTTTTTTACGTGATTTGGGGCGTTCTGCATCCTTTGGTGCGCCGGACATCATTTGGTGCGGGTGACGTCATTTGGTCGGTATGACGTCAGGTGAGGTCTGTATGAGGTGATATGGTGTTTTTTACGTGATTTGGGGCGTTCTGCGTCATTTGGTGCGCCGGACGTCATTTGGTGCGGGTGACGTCATTTGGTCGGTATGACGTCAGGTGAGGTCTGTATGAGGTGATATGGTGTTTTTTACGTGATTTGGGGCGTTCTGCGTCCTTTGGTGCGCCGGACGTCATTTGGTGCGGGTGACGTCATTTGGTCGGTATGACGTCTGGTGAGGTCTGTATGAGGTGATATGGTGTTTTTTACGTGATTTGGGGCGTTCTGCGTCCTTTGGTGCGCCGGACGTCATTTGGTGCGGGTGACGTCATTTGGTCGGTATGCCGTCAGGTGAGGTCTGTATGAGGTCATATGGTGTTTTTTACGTGATTTGGGGCGTTCTGCGTCATTTGGTGCGCCGGACGTCATTTGGTGCGGGTGACGTCATTTGGTCGGTATGACGTCAGGTGAGGTCTGTATGAGGTGATATGGTGTTTTTTACGTGATTTGGGGCGTTCTGCGTCATGTGGTGCGCCGGACGTCATTTGGTGCGGGTGACGTCATTTGGTCGGTATGACGTCAGGTGAGGTCTGTATGAGGTGATATGGTGTTTTTTACGTGATTTGGGGCGTTCTGCGTCATTTGGTGCGCCGGACGTCATTTGGTGCGGGTAACGTCATTTGGTCGGTATGCCGTCAGGTGAGGTCTGTATGAGGTCATATGGTGTTTTTTACGTGATTTGGGGCGTTCTGCGTCGTTTGTTGCGCCGGACGTCATTTGGTGCGGGTGACGTCATTTGGTCGGTATGCCGTCAGGTGAGGTCTGTATGAGGTGATATGGTGTTTTTTACGTGATTGGGGCGTTCTGCGTCATTTGGTGCGCCGGACGTCATTTGGTGCGGGTGACGTCATTTGGTCGGTATGCCGTCAGGTGAGGTCTGTATGAGGTGATATGGTGTTTTTTACGTGATTTGGGGCGTTCTGCGTCCTTTGGTGCGCCGGACGTCATTTGGTGCGGGTGACATCATTTGGTCGGTATGACGTCAGGTGAGGTCTGTATGAGGTGATATGGTGTTTTTTACGTGATTTGGGGCGTTCTGCGTCATTTGGTGCACCGGACGTCATTTGGTGCGGGTAACGTCATTTGGTCGGTATGCCGTCAGGTGAGGTCTGTATGAGGTGATATGGTTTTTTTTACGTGATTTGGGGCGTTCTGCGTCCTTTGGTGCGCCGGACGTCCTTTGGTGCGGGTGACGTCATTTGGTCGGTATGACGTCAGGTGAGGTCTGTATGAGGTGATATGGTGTTTTTTACGTGATTTGGGGCGTTCTGCGTCCTTTGGTGCGCCGGACGTCATTTGTTGCGGGTGACGTCATTTGGTCGGTATGACGTCAGGTGAGGTCTGTATGAGGTGATATGGTGTTTTTTACGTGATTTGGGGCGTTCTGCGTCGTTTGGTGCGCCGGACGTCATTTGGTGCGGGTGACGTCATTTGGTCGGTATGACGTCAGGTGAGGTCTGTATGAGGTGATATGGTGTTTTTTACGTGATTTGGGGCGTTCTGCGTCCTTTGGTGCGCCGGACGTCATTTGGTGCGGGTGACGTCATTTGGTCGGTATGCCGTCAGGTGAGGTCTGTATGAGGTCATATGGTGTTTTTTACGTGATTTGGGGCGTTCTGCGTCATTTGGTGCGCCGGACGTCCTTTGGTGCGGGTAACGTCATTTGGTCGGTATGCCGTCAGGTGAGGTCTGTATGAGGTGATATGGTGTTTTTTACGTGATTTGGGGCGTTCTGCATCCTTTGGTGCGCCGGACATCATTTGGTGCGGGTGACGTCATTTGGTCGGTATGACGTCAGGTGAGGTCTGTATGAGGTGATATGGTGTTTTTTACGTGATTTGGGGCGTTCTGCGTCATTTGGTGCGCCGGACGTCATTTGGTGCGGGTGACGTCATTTGGTCGGTATGACGTCAGGTGAGGTCTGTATGAGGTGATATGGTGTTTTTTACGTGATTTGGGGCGTTCTGCGTCCTTTGGTGCGCCGGACGTCATTTGGTGCGGGTGACGTCATTTGGTCGGTATGACGTCTGGTGAGGTCTGTATGAGGTGATATGGTGTTTTTTACGTGATTTGGGGCGTTCTGCGTCCTTTGGTGCGCCGGACGTCATTTGGTGCGGGTGACGTCATTTGGTCGGTATGCCGTCAGGTGAGGTCTGTATGAGGTCATATGGTGTTTTTTACGTGATTTGGGGCGTTCTGCGTCATTTGGTGCGCCGGACGTCATTTGGTGCGGGTGACGTCATTTGGTCGGTATGACGTCAGGTGAGGTCTGTATGAGGTGATATGGTGTTTTTTACGTGATTTGGGGCGTTCTGCGTCATGTGGTGCGCCGGACGTCATTTGGTGCGGGTGACGTCATTTGGTCGGTATGACGTCAGGTGAGGTCTGTATGAGGTGATATGGTGTTTTTTACGTGATTTGGGGCGTTCTGCGTCATTTGGTGCGCCGGACGTCATTTGGTGCGGGTAACGTCATTTGGTCGGTATGCCGTCAGGTGAGGTCTGTATGAGGTCATATGGTGTTTTTTACGTGATTTGGGGCATTCTGCGTCCTTTGGTGCGCCGGACGTCATTTGGTGCGGGTGACGTCATTTGGTCGGTATGCCGTCAGGTGAGGTCTGTATGAGGTGATATGGTGTTTTTTACGTGATTGGGGCGTTCTGCGTCATTTGGTGCGCCGGACGTCATTTGGTGCGGGTGACGTCATTTGGTCGGTATGCCGTCAGGTGAGGTCTGTATGAGGTGATATGGTGTTTTTTACGTGATTTGGGGCGTTCTGCGTCCTTTGGTGCGCCGGACGTCATTTGGTGCGGGTGACATCATTTGGTCGGTATGACGTCAGGTGAGGTCTGTATGAGGTGATATGGTGTTTTTTACGTGATTTGGGGCGTTCTGCGTCATTTGGTGCACCGGACGTCATTTGGTGCGGGTAACGTCATTTGGTCGGTATGCCGTCAGGTGAGGTCTGTATGAGGTGATATGGTTTTTTTTACGTGATTTGGGGCGTTCTGCGTCCTTTGGTGCGCCGGACGTCATTTGGTGCGGTTGACGTCATTTGGTCGGTATGCCGTCAGGTGAGGTCTGTATGAGGTCATATGGTGTTTTTTACGTGATTTGGGGCGTTCTGCATCATTTGGTGCGCCGGACGTCATTTGGTGCGGGTGACGTCATTTGGTCGGTATGACGTCAGGTGAGGTCTGTATGAGGTCATATGGTGTTTTTTACGTGATTTGGGGCGTTCTGCGTCCTTTGGTGCGCCGGACGTCATTTGGTGCGGGTGACGTCATTTGGTCGGTATGACGTCAGGTGAGGTCTGTATGAGGTGATATGGTGTTTTTTACGTGATTTGGGGCGTTCTGCGTCCTTTGGTGCGCCGGACGTCATTTGGTGCGGGTGACGTCATTTGGTCGGTATGACGTCTGGTGAGGTCTGTATGAGGTGATATGGTGTTTTTTACGTGATTTGGGGCGTTCTGCGTCCTTTGGTGCGCCGGACGTCATTTGGTGCGGGTGACGTCATTTGGTCGGTATGCCGTCAGGTGAGGTCTGTATGAGGTGATATGGTGTTTTTTACGTGATTGGGGCGTTCTGCGTCATTTGGTGCGCCGGACGTCATTTGGTGCGGGTGACGTCATTTGGTCGGTATGCCGTCAGGTGAGGTCTGTATGAGGTGATATGGTGTTTTTTACGTGATTTGGGGCGTTCTGCGTCCTTTGGTGCGCCGGACGTCATTTGGTGCGGGTGACATCATTTGGTCGGTATGACGTCAGGTGAGGTCTGTATGAGGTGATATGGTGTTTTTTACGTGATTTGGGGCGTTCTGCGTCATTTGGTGCACCGGACGTCATTTGGTGCGGGTAACGTCATTTGGTCGGTATGCCGTCAGGTGAGGTCTGTATGAGGTGATATGGTTTTTTTTACGTGATTTGGGGCGTTCTGCGTCCTTTGGTGCGCCGGACGTCCTTTGGTGCGGGTGACGTCATTTGGTCGGTATGACGTCAGGTGAGGTCTGTATGAGGTGATATGGTGTTTTTTACGTGATTTGGGGCGTTCTGCGTCCTTTGGTGCGCCGGACGTCATTTGTTGCGGGTGACGTCATTTGGTCGGTATGACGTCAGGTGAGGTCTGTATGAGGTGATATGGTGTTTTTTACGTGATTTGGGGCGTTCTGCGTCGTTTGGTGCGCCGGACGTCATTTGGTGCGGGTGACGTCATTTGGTCGGTATGACGTCAGGTGAGGTCTGTATGAGGTGATATGGTGTTTTTTACGTGATTTGGGGCGTTCTGCGTCCTTTGGTGCGCCGGACGTCATTTGGTGCGGGTGACGTCATTTGGTCGGTATGCCGTCAGGTGAGGTCTGTATGAGGTCATATGGTGTTTTTTACGTGATTTGGGGCGTTCTGCGTCATTTGGTGCGCCGGACGTCCTTTGGTGCGGGTAACGTCATTTGGTCGGTATGCCGTCAGGTGAGGTCTGTATGAGGTGATATGGTGTTTTTTACGTGATTTGGGGCGTTCTGCATCCTTTGGTGCGCCGGACATCATTTGGTGCGGGTGACGTCATTTGGTCGGTATGACGTCAGGTGAGGTCTGTATGAGGTGATATGGTGTTTTTTACGTGATTTGGGGCGTTCTGCGTCATTTGGTGCGCCGGACGTCATTTGGTGCGGGTGACGTCATTTGGTCGGTATGACGTCAGGTGAGGTCTGTATGAGGTGATATGGTGTTTTTTACGTGATTTGGGGCGTTCTGCGTCCTTTGGTGCGCCGGACGTCATTTGGTGCGGGTGACGTCATTTGGTCGGTATGACGTCTGGTGAGGTCTGTATGAGGTGATATGGTGTTTTTTACGTGATTTGGGGCGTTCTGCGTCCTTTGGTGCGCCGGACGTCATTTGGTGCGGGTGACGTCATTTGGTCGGTATGCCGTCAGGTGAGGTCTGTATGAGGTCATATGGTGTTTTTTACGTGATTTGGGGCGTTCTGCGTCATTTGGTGCGCCGGACGTCATTTGGTGCGGGTGACGTCATTTGGTCGGTATGACGTCAGGTGAGGTCTGTATGAGGTGATATGGTGTTTTTTACGTGATTTGGGGCGTTCTGCGTCATGTGGTGCGCCGGACGTCATTTGGTGCGGGTGACGTCATTTGGTCGGTATGACGTCAGGTGAGGTCTGTATGAGGTGATATGGTGTTTTTTACGTGATTTGGGGCGTTCTGCGTCATTTGGTGCGCCGGACGTCATTTGGTGCGGGTAACGTCATTTGGTCGGTATGCCGTCAGGTGAGGTCTGTATGAGGTCATATGGTGTTTTTTACGTGATTTGGGGCATTCTGCGTCCTTTGGTGCGCCGGACGTCATTTGGTGCGGGTGACGTCATTTGGTCGGTATGCCGTCAGGTGAGGTCTGTATGAGGTGATATGGTGTTTTTTACGTGATTGGGGCGTTCTGCGTCATTTGGTGCGCCGGACGTCATTTGGTGCGGGTGACGTCATTTGGTCGGTATGCCGTCAGGTGAGGTCTGTATGAGGTGATATGGTGTTTTTTACGTGATTTGGGGCGTTCTGCGTCCTTTGGTGCGCCGGACGTCATTTGGTGCGGGTGACATCATTTGGTCGGTATGACGTCAGGTGAGGTCTGTATGAGGTGATATGGTGTTTTTTACGTGATTTGGGGCGTTCTGCGTCATTTGGTGCACCGGACGTCATTTGGTGCGGGTAACGTCATTTGGTCGGTATGCCGTCAGGTGAGGTCTGTATGAGGTGATATGGTTTTTTTTACGTGATTTGGGGCGTTCTGCGTCCTTTGGTGCGCCGGACGTCATTTGGTGCGGTTGACGTCATTTGGTCGGTATGCCGTCAGGTGAGGTCTGTATGAGGTCATATGGTGTTTTTTACGTGATTTGGGGCGTTCTGCATCATTTGGTGCGCCGGACGTCATTTGGTGCGGGTGACGTCATTTGGTCGGTATGACGTCAGGTGAGGTCTGTATGAGGTCATATGGTGTTTTTTACGTGATTTGGGGCGTTCTGCGTCCTTTGGTGCGCCGGACGTCATTTGGTGCGGGTGACGTCATTTGGTCGGTATGACGTCAGGTGAGGTCTGTATGAGGTGATATGGTGTTTTTTACGTGATTTGGGGCGTTCTGCGTCCTTTGGTGCGCCGGACGTCATTTGGTGCGGGTGACGTCATTTGGTCGGTATGACGTCTGGTGAGGTCTGTATGAGGTGATATGGTGTTTTTTACGTGATTTGGGGCGTTCTGCGTCCTTTGGTGCGCCGGACGTCATTTGGTGCGGGTGACGTCATTTGGTCGGTATGCCGTCAGGTGAGGTCTGTATGAGGTCATATGGTGTTTTTTACGTGATTTGGGGCGTTCTGCGTCATTTGGTGCGCCGGACGTCATTTGGTGCGGGTGACGTCATTTGGTCGGTATGACGTCAGGTGAGGTCTGTATGAGGTGATATGGTGTTTTTTACGTGATTTGGGGCGTTCTGCGTCATGTGGTGCGCCGGACGTCATTTGGTGCGGGTGACGTCATTTGGTCGGTATGACGTCAGGTGAGGTCTGTATGAGGTGATATGGTGTTTTTTACGTGATTTGGGGCGTTCTGCGTCATTTGGTGCGCCGGACGTCATTTGGTGCGGGTAACGTCATTTGGTCGGTATGCCGTCAGGTGAGGTCTGTATGAGGTCATATGGTGTTTTTTACGTGATTTGGGGCATTCTGCGTCCTTTGGTGCGCCGGACGTCATTTGGTGCGGGTGACGTCATTTGGTCGGTATGCCGTCAGGTGAGGTCTGTATGAGGTGATATGGTGTTTTTTACGTGATTGGGGCGTTCTGCGTCATTTGGTGCGCCGGACGTCATTTGGTGCGGGTGACGTCATTTGGTCGGTATGCCGTCAGGTGAGGTCTGTATGAGGTGATATGGTGTTTTTTACGTGATTTGGGGCGTTCTGCGTCCTTTGGTGCGCCGGACGTCATTTGGTGCGGGTGACATCATTTGGTCGGTATGACGTCAGGTGAGGTCTGTATGAGGTGATATGGTGTTTTTTACGTGATTTGGGGCGTTCTGCGTCATTTGGTGCACCGGACGTCAGTTGGTGCGGGTAACGTCATTTGGTCGGTATGCCGTCAGGTGAGGTCTGTATGAGGTGATATGGTTTTTTTTACGTGATTTGGGGCGTTCTGCGTCCTTTGGTGCGCCGGACGTCATTTGGTGCGGTTGACGTCATTTGGTCGGTATGCCGTCAGGTGAGGTCTGTATGAGGTCATATGGTGTTTTTTACGTGATTTGGGGCGTTCTGCATCATTTGGTGCGCCGGACGTCATTTGGTGCGGGTGACGTCATTTGGTCGGTATGACGTCAGGTGAGGTCTGTATGAGGTCATATGGTGTTTTTTACGTGATTTGGGGCGTTCTGCGTCCTTTGGTGCGCCGGACGTCATTTGGTGCGGGTGACGTCATTTGGTCGGTATGACGTCAGGTGAGGTCTGTATGAGGTGATATGGTGTTTTTTACGTGATTTGGGGCGTTCTGCGTCCTTTGGTGCGCCGGACGTCATTTGGTGCGGGTAACGTCATTAGGTCGGTATGACGTCAGGTGAGGTCTGTATGAGGTGATATGGTGTTTTTTACGTGATTTGGGGCGTTCTGCGTCCTTTGGTGCGCCGGACGTCATTTGGTGCGGGTGACGTCATTTGGTCGGTATGACGTCAGGTGAGGTCTGTATGAGGTGATATGGTGTTTTTTACGTGATTTGGGGCGTTCTGCGTCCTTTGGTGCGCCGGACGTCATTTGGTGCGGGTGACGTCATTTGGTCGGTATGACGTCAGGTGAGGTCTGTATGAGGTGATATGGTGTTTTTTACGTGATTTGGGGCGTTCTGCGTCATTTGGTGCGCCGGACGTCATTTGGTGCGGGTGACGTCATTTGGTCGGTATGACGTCAGGTGAGGTCTGTATGAGGTGATATGGTGTTTTTTACGTGATTTGGGGCGTTCTGCGTCCTTTGGTGCGCCGGACGTCATTTGGTGCGGGTGACGTCATTAGGTCGGTATGACGTCAGGTGAGGTCTGTATGAGGTGATATGGTGTTTTTTACGTGATTTGGGGCGTTCTGCGTCATTTGGTGCGCCGGACGTCATTTGGTGCGGGTGACGTCATTTGATTGGTATGACGTCAGGTGAGGTCTGTATGAGGTGATATGGTGTTTTTTACGTGATTTGGGGCGTTCTGCGTCATTTGGTGCGCCGGACGTCATTTGGTGCGGGTGACGTCATTTGGTCGGTATGACGTCAGGTGAGGTCTGTATGAGGTGATATGGTGTTTTTTCCGTGATTGGGGCGTTCTGCGTCATTTGGTGCGCCGGACGACATTTGGTGCGGGTGACGTCATTTGGTCGGTATGCCGTCAGGTGAGGTCTGTATGAGGTCATATGGTGTTTTTTACGTGATTTGGGGCGTTCTGCGTCATTTGGTGCGCCGGACGTCATTTGGTGCGGGTGACGTCATTTGGTCGGTATGACGTCAGGTGAGGTCTGTATGAGGTGATATGGTGTTTTTTACGTGATTTGGGGCGTTCTGCGTCATTTGGTGCGCCGGACGTCATTTGGTGCGGGTGACGTCATTTGGTCGGTATGCCGTCAGGTGAGGTCTGTATGAGGTGATATGGTGTTTTTTACGTGATTTGGGGCGTTCTGCGTCATTTGGTGCGCCGGACGTCATTTGGTGCGGGTGACGTCATTAGGTCGGTATGACGTCAGGTGAGGTCTGTATGAGGTGATATGGTGTTTCTTACGAGATTTGGGGCGTTCTGCGTCATTTGGTGCGCCGGACGTCATTTGGTGCGGGTGACGTCATTTGGTCGGTATGACGTCAGGTGAGGTCTGTATGAGGTGATATGGTGTTTTTTACGTGATTTGGGGCGTTCTGCGTCATTTGGTGCACCGGACGTCATTTGGTGCGGGTGACGTCATTTGGTTGGTATGACGTCAGGTGAGGTCTGTATGAGGTGATATGGTGTTTTTTGCGTGATTTGGGGCGTACTGCGTTATTTGGTGCGCCGGACGTCCTTTGGTGCGGGTGACGTCATTAGGTCGGTATGACGTCAGGTGAGGTCTGTGTGAGGTGATATGGTGTTTTTTACGTGATTTGGGGCGTTCTGCGTCCTTTGGTGCGCCGGACGTCATTTGGTGCGGGTAACGTCATTTGGTCGGTATGCCATCAGGTGAGGTCTGTATGAGGTGATATGGTGTTTTTTACGTGATTTGGGGCGTTCTGCATCCTTTGGTGCGCCGGACGTCATTTGGTGCGGGTGACGTCATTTGGTCGGTATGCCGTCAGGTGAGGTCTGTATGAGGTCATATGGTGTTTTTTACGTGATTTGGGGCGTTCTGCGTCCTTTGGTGCGCCGGACGTCATTTGGTGCGGGTGACGTCATTTGGTCGGTATGACGTCAGGTGAGGTCTGTATGAGGTGATATGGTGTTTTTTACGTGATTTGGGGCGTTCTGCGTCCTTTGGTGCGCCGGACGTCATTTGGTGCGAGTGACGTCATTAGGTCGGTATGACGTCAGGTGAGGTCTGTATGAGGTGATATGGTGTTTTTTACGTGATTTGGGGCGTTCTGCGTCATTTGGTGCGACGGACGTCATTTGGTGCGGGTGACGTCATTTGGTCGGTATGACGTCAGGTGAGGTCTGTATGAGGTGATATGGTGTTTTTTACGTGATTTGGGGCGTTCTGCGTCATTTGGTGCGCCGGACGTCATTTGGTGCGTGTGACGTCATTTGTTCGGTATGACGTCAGGTGAGGTCTGTATGAGGTGATATGGGGTTTTTTTCGTGATTTGGGGCGTTCTGCGTCATTTGGTGCGCCGGACGTCATTTGGTGCGCGTGACGTCATTTGGTCGGTATGACGTCAGGTGAGGTCTGTATGAGGTGATATGGTGTTTTTTACGTGATTTGGGGCGTTCTGCGTCATTTGGTGCGCCGGACGTCATTTGGTGCGGGTGACGTCATTTGGTCGGTATGACGTCAGGTGAGGTCTGTATGAGGTGATATGGTGTTTTTTACGTGATTTGGGGCGTTCTGCGTCATTTGGTGCGCCGGACGTCATTTGGTGCGGGAGACGTCATTTGGTCGGTATGACGTCAGGTGAGGTCTGTATGAGGTGATATGGTGTTTTTTACGTGATTTGGGGCGTTCTGCGTCATTTGGTGCGCCGGACGTCATTTGGTGCGGGTGACGTCATTTGGTCGGTATGACGTCAGGTGAGGTCTGTATGAGGTGATATGGTGTTTTTTACGTGATTTGGGGCGTTCTGCGTCATTTGGTGCGCCGGACGTCATTTGGTGCGGGTGACGTCATTTGGTCGGTATGACGTCAGGTGAGGTCTGTATGAGGTGATATGGTGTTTTTTACGTGATTTAGGGCGTTCTGCGTCGTTTGTTGCGCCGGACGTCATTTGGTCGGTGACGTCATTTGGTCGGTATGCCGTCAGGTGAGGTCTGTATGAGGTGATATGGTGTTTTTTCCGTGATTGGGGCGTTCTGCGTCATTTGGTGCGCCGGACGTCATTTGGTGCGGGTGACGTCATTTGGTCGGTATGCCGTCAGGTGAGGTCTGTATGAGGTGATATGGTGTTTTTTACGTGATTTGGGGCGTTCTGCGTCCTTTGGTGCGCCGGACGTCATTTGGTGCGGGTGACATCATTTGGTCGGTATTACGTCAGGTGAGGTCTGTATGAGGTGATATGGTGTTTTTTACGTGATTTGGGGCGTTCTGCGTCATTTGGTGCTCCGGACGTCATTTGGTGCGGGTAACGTCATTTGGTCGGTATGCCGTCAGGTGAGGTCTGTATGAGGTGATATGGTGTTTTTTACGTGATTTGGGGCGTTCTGCGTCCTTTGGTGCGCCGGACGTCATTTGGTGCGGTTGACGTCATTTGGTCGGTATGCCGTCAGGTGAGGTCTGTATGAGGTCATATGGTGTTTTTTACGTGATTTGGGGCGTTCTGCATCATTCGGTGCGCCGGACGTCATTTGGTGCGGGTGACGTCATTTGGTCGGTATGACGTCAGGTGAGGTCTGTATGAGGTCATATGGTGTTTTTTACGTGATTTGGGGCGTTCTGCGTCCTTTGGTGCGCCGAACGTCATTTGGTGCGGGTGACGTCATTAGGTCGGTATGACGTCAGGTGTGGTCTGTATGAGGTGATATGGTGTTTTTTACGTGATTTGGGGCGTTCTGCGTCCTTTGGTGCGCCGGATGTCATTTGGTGCGGGTGACGTCATTAGGTCGGTATGACGTCAGGTGAGGTCTGTATGAGGTGATATGGTGTTTTTTACGTGATTTGGGGCGTTCTGCGTCCTTTGGTGCGCCGGACGTCATTTGGTGCGGGTGACGTCATTAGGTCGTTATGACGTCAGGTGAGGTCTGTATGAGGTCATATGGGGTTTTTTACGTCATTTGGGGCGTTCTGCGTCATTTGGTGCGCCGGACGTCATTTGGTGCGGGTGACGTCATTTGGTCGGTATGACGTCAGGTGAGGTCTGTATGAGGTCATATGGTGTTTTTTACGTGATTTGGGGCGTTCTGCGTCCTTTGGTGCGCCGGACGTCATTTGGTGCGGGAGACGTCATTTGGTCGGTATGACGTCAGGTGAGGTCTGTCTGAGGTGATATGGTGTTTTTTACGTCATTTGGGGCGTTCTGCGTCGTTTGGTGCGCCGGACGTCATTTGGTGCGGGTGACGTCATTTGGTCGGTATGACGTCAGGTGAGGTCTGTTTGAGGTGATATGGTGTTTTTTACGTGATTTGGGGCATTCTGCGTCCTTTGGTGCGCCGGACGTCATTTGGTGCGGGTGACGTCATTTGGTCGGTATGACGTCAGGTGAGGTCTGTATGAGGTGATATGGTGTTTTTTACGTGATTTGGGGCGTTCTGCGTCGTTTGGTGCGCCGGACGTCATTTGGTGCGGGTGACGTCATTTGGTCGGTATGACGTCAGGGGAGGTCTGTATGAGGTGATATGGTGTTTTTTACGTCATTTGGTGCGTTCTGCGTCGTTTGGTGCGCCGGACGTCATTTGGTGCGGGTGACGTCATTTGGTCGGTATGACGTCAGGTGAGGTCTGTTTGAGGTGATATGGTGTTTTTTAAGTGATTTGGGGCGTTCTGCGTCCTTTGGTGCGCCGGACGTCATTTGGTCGGTATGACGTCAGGTGAGGTCTGTATGAGGTGATATGGTGTTTTCTACGTGATTTGGGGCGTTCTGCGTCATTTGGTGCGCCGGACGTCATTTGGTGCGGGTGACGTCATTTGGTCGGTATGACGTCAGGTGAGGTCTGTCTGAGGTGATATGGTGTTTTTTACGTGATTTGGGGCGTTCTGCGTCCTTTGGTGCGCCGGACGTCATTTGGTGCGGGTGACGTCATTTGGTCGGTATGACGTCAGGTGAGGTCTGTATGAGGTGATATGGTGTTTTTTACGTGATTTGGGGCGTTCTGCGTCCTTTGGTGCGCCGGACGTCATTTGGTGCGGGTGACGTCATTAGGTCGTTATGACGTCAGGTGAGGTCTGTATGAGGTCATATGGTGTTTTTTACGTCATTTGGGGCGTTCTGCGTCGTTTGGTGCGCCGGACGTCATTTGGTGCGGGTGACGTCATTTGGTCGGTATGACGTCAGGTGAGGTCTGTATGAGGTCATATGGTGTTTTTTACGTGATTTGGGGCGTTCTGCGTCCTTTTGTGCGCCGGACGTCATTTGGTGCGGGTGACGTCATTAGGTCGTTATGACGTCAGGTGAGGTCTGTATGAGGTCATATGGTGTTTTTTACGTCATTTGGGGCTTTCTGCGTCGTTTGGTGCGCCGGACGTCATTTGGTGCGGGTGACGTCATTTGGTCGGGATGACGTCAGGTGAGGTCTGTATGAGGTCATATGGTGTTTTTTACGTGATTTGGGGCGTTCTGCGTCCTTTGGTGCGCCGGACGTCATTTGGTGCGCGTGACGTCATTTGGTCGGTATGACGTCAGGTGAGGTCTGTATGAGGTCATATGGTGTTTTTTACGTCATTTGGGGCGTTCTGCGTCGTTTGGTGCGCCGGACGTCATTTGGTGCGGGTGACGTCATTTGGTCGGTATGACGTCAGGTGAGGTCTGTATGAGGTGATATGGTGTTTTTTACGTGATTTGGGGCATTCTGCGTCCTTTGGTGCGCCGGACGTCATTTGGTGCGGGTGACGTCATTTGGTCGGTATGACGTCAGGGGAGGTCTGTATGAGGTGATATGGTGTTTTTTACGTCATTTGGGGCGTTCTGCGTCGTTTGGTGCGCCGGACGTCATTTGGTGCGGGTGACGTCATTAGGTCGGTATGACGTCAGGTGAGGTCTGTTTGAGGTGATATGGTGTTTTTTACGTGATTTGGGGCGTTCTGCGTCCTTTGGTGCGCCGGACGTCATTTGGTGCGGGTGACGTCATTTGGTCGGTATGACGTCAGGTGAGGTCTGTTTGAGGTGATATGGTGTTTTTTACGTGATTTGGGGCGTTCTGCGTCCTTTGGTGCGCCGAACGTCATTTGGTGCGGGTGACGTCATTAGGTCGGTATGACGTCAGGTGAGGTCTGTATGAGGTGATATGGTGTTTTTTACGTGATTTGGGGCGTTCTGCGTCCTTTGGTGCGCCGGATGTCATTTGGTGCGGGTGACGTCATTAGGTCGGTATGACGTCAGGTGAGGTCTGTATGAGGTCATATGGTGTTTTTTACGTCATTTGGGGCGTTCTGCGTCATTTGGTGCGCCGGACGTCATTTGGTGCGGGTGACGTCATTTGGTCGGTATGACGTCAGGTGAGGTCTGTATGAGGTCATATGGTGTTTTTTACGTGATTTGGGGCGTTCTGCGTCCTTTGGTGCGCCGGACGTCATTTGGTGCGCGTGACGTCATTTGGTCGGTATGACGTCAGGTGAGGTCTGTCTGAGGTGATATGGTGTTTTTTACGTCATTTGGGGCGTTCTGCGTCGTTTGGTGCGCCGGACGTCATTTGGTGCGGGTGACGTCATTTGGTCGGTATGACGTCAGGTGAGGTCTGTATGAGGTCATATGGTGTTTTTTACGTGATTTGGGGCATTCTGCGTCATTTGGTGCGCCGGACGTCATTTGGTGCGGGTGACGTCATTTGGTCGGTATGACGTCAGGTGAGGTCTGTATGAGGTGATATGGTGTTTTTTACGTCATTTGGGGCGTTCTGCGTCGTTTGGTGTGCCGGACGTCATTTGGTGCGGGTGACGTCATTAGGTCGGTATGACGTCAGGTGAGGTCTGCATGAGGTCATATGGTGTTTTTTACGTGATTTGGGGCGTTCTGCGTTCTTTGGTGCGCCGGACGTCATTTGGTGCGGGTGACGTCATTTGGTCGGTATGACGTCAGGTGAGGTCTGTATGAGGTCATATGGTGTTTTTTACGTGATTTGGGGCGTTCTGCGTCGTTTGGTGCGCCGGACGTCATTTGGTGCGGGTGACGTCATTTGGTCGGTATGACGTCAGGTGAGGTCTGTATGAGGTGATATGGTGTTTTTTACGTGATTTGGGGCATTCTGCGTCCTTTGGTGCGCCGGACGTCATTTGGTGCGGGTGACGTCATTTGGTCGGTATGACGTCAGGGGAGGTCTGTATGAGGTGATATGGTGTTTTTTACGTCATTTGGGGCGTTCTGCGTCGTTTGGTGCGCCGGACGTCATTTGGTGCGGGTGACGTCATTTGGTCGGTATGACGTCAGGTGAGGTCTGTTTGAGGTGATATGGTGTTTTTTACGTGATTTGGGGCGTTCTGCGTCATTTGGTGCGCCGGACGTCATTTGGTGCGGGTGACGTCATTTGGTCGGTATGACGTCAGGTGAGGTCTGTTTGAGGTGATATGGTGTTTTTTACGTGATTTGGGGCGTTCTGCGTCCTTTGGTGCGCCGGACGTCATTTGGTGCGGGTGACGTCATTGGGTCGGTATGACGTCAGGTGAGGTCTGTATGAGGTGATATGGTGTTTTTTACGTGATTTGGGGCGTTCTGCGTCCTTTGGTGCGCCGGACGTCATTTGATGCGGGTGACGTCATTAGGTCGTTATGACGTCAGGTGAGGTCTGTATGAGGTCATATGGTGTTTTTTACGTCATTTGGGGCGTTCTGCGTCATTTGGTGCGCCGGACGTCATTTGGTGCGGGTGACGTCATTTGGTCGGTATGACGTCAGGTGAGGTCTGTATGAGGTCATATGGTGTTTTTTACGTGATTTGGGGCGTTCTGCGTCCTTTGGTGCGCCGGACGTCATTTGGTGCGGGTGACGTCATTTGGTCGGTATGACGTCAGGTGAGGTCTGTCTGAGGTGATATGGTGTTTTTTACGTCATTTGGGGCGTTCTGCGTCGTTTGGTGCGCCGGACGTCATTTGGTGCGGGTGACGTCATTTGGTCGGTATGACGTCAGGTGAGGTCTGTATGAGGTGATATGGTGTTTTTTACGTGATTTGGGGCATTCTGCGTCCTTTGGTGCGCCGGACGTCATTTGGTGCGGGTGACGTCATTTGGTCGGTATGACGTCAGGTGAGGTCTGTATGAGGTGATATGGTGTTTTTTACGTCATTTGGGGCGTTCTGCGTCGTTTGGTGCGCCGGACGTCATTTGGTGCGGGTGACGTCATTAGGTCGGTATGACGTCAGGGGAGGTCTGTATGAGGTGATATGGTGTTTTTTACGTGATTTGGGGCGTTCTGCGTCCTTTGGTGCGCCGGACGTCATTTGGTCGGTATGACGTCAGGTGAGGTCTGTATGAGGTGATATGGTGTTTTTTACGTGATTTCGGGCGTTCTGCGTCATTTGGTGCGCCGGACGTCATTTGGTGCGGGTGACGTCATTTGGTCGGTATGACGTCAGGTGAGGTCTGTCTGAGGTGATATGGTGTTTTTTACGTGATTTGGGGCGTTCTGCGTCCTTTGGTGCGCCGGTCGTCATTTGGTGCGGGTGACGTCATTAGGTCGGTATGACGTCAGGTGAGGTCTGTATGAGGTGATATGGTGTTTTTTACGTGATTTGGGGCGTTCTGCGTCCTTTGGTGCGCCGGACGTCATTTGGTGCGCGTGACGTCATTTGGTCGGTATGACGTCAGGTGAGGTCTGTATGAGGTGATATGGTGTTTTTTACGTGATTTGGGGCGTTCTGCGTCATTTGGTGCGCCGGACGTCATTTGGTGCGGGTGACGTCATTTGGTCGGTATGACGTCAGGTGAGGTCTGTATGAGGTGATATGGTGTTTTTTACGTGATTTGGGGCATTCTGCGTCCTTTGGTGCGCCGGACGTCATTTGGTGCGGGTGACGTCATTTGGTCGGTATGACGTCAGGGGAGGTCTGTATGAGGTGATATGGTGTTTTTTACGTCATTTGGGGCGTTCTGCGTCCTTTGGTGCGCCGGACGTCATTTGGTGCGGGTGACGTCATTTGGTCGGTATGACGTCAGGTGAGGTCTGTTTGAGGTGATATGGTGTTTTTTACGTGATTTGGGGCGTTCTGCGTCATTTGGTGCGCCGGACGTCATTTGGTGCGGGTGACGTCATTTGGTCGGTATGACGTCAGGTGAGGTCTGTATGAGGTGATATGGTGTTTTTTACGTGATTTGGGGCGTTCTGCGTCCTTTGGTGCGCCGGACGTCATTTGGTGCGGGTGACGTCATTAGGTCGTTATGACGTCAGGTGAGGTCTGTATGAGGTCATATGGTGTTTTTTACGTCATTTGGGGCGTTCTGCGTCCTTTGGTGCGCCGGACGTCATTTGGTGCGGGTGACGTCATTTGGTCGGTATGACGTCAGGGGAGGTCTGTATGAGGTGATATGGTGTTTTTTACGTCATTTGGGGCGTTCTGCGTCCTTTGGTGCGCCGGACGTCATTTGGTGCGGGTGACGTCATTTGGTCGGTATGACGTCAGGTGAGGTCTGTTTGAGGTGATATGGTGTTTTTTACGTGATTTGGTGCGTTCTGCGTCCTTTGGTGCGCCGGACGTCATTTGGTGCGGGTGACGTCATTTGGTCGGTATGACGTCAGGTGAGGTCTGTATGAGGGGATATGGTGTTTTTTACGTGATTTGGGGCATTCTGCGTCCTTTGGTGCGCCGGACGTCATTTGGTGCGGGTGACGTCATTAGGTCGGTATGACGTCAGGGGAGGTCTGTATGAGGTGATATGGTGTTTTTTACGTGATTTGGGGCGTTCTGCGTCGTTTGGTGCGCCGGACGTCATTTGGTGCGGGTGACGTCATTTGGTCGGTATGACGTCAGGTGAGGTCTGTTTGAGGTGATATGGTGTTTTTTACGTGATTTGGTGCGTTCTGCGTCCTTTGGTGCGCCGGACGTCATTTGGTGCGGGTGACGTCATTTGGTCGGTATGACGTCAGGTGAGGTCTGTATGAGGTGATATGGTGTTTTTTACGTCATTTGGGGTGTTCTGCGTCGTTTGGTGCGCCGGACGTCATTTGGTGCGGGTGACGTCATTAGGTCGGTATGACGTCAGGTGAGGTCTGTATGAGGTGATATGGTGTTTTTTACGTCATTTGGGGCGTTCTGCGTCCTTTCTTGCGCCGGACGTCATTTGGTGCGGGTGATGTCTTTCGGTCGGTATGACGTCAGGTGAGGTCTGTTTGAGGTGATATGGTGTTTTTTACGTGATTTGGGGCGTTCTGCGTCCTTTGGTGCGCCGGACGTCATTTGGTGCGGGTGACGTCATTTGGTCGGTATGACGTCAGGTGAGGTCTGTATGAGGTGATATGGTGTTTTTTACGTGATTTGGGGCGTTCTGCGTCCTTTGGTGCGCCGGACGTCATTTGGTGCGGGTGACGTCATTAGGTCGTTATGACGTCAGGTGAGGTCTGTATGAGGTCATATGGTGTTTTTTACGTCATTTGGGGCGTTCTGCGTCATTTGGTGCGCCGGACGTCATTTGGTGCGGGTGACGTCATTTGGTCGGTATGACGTCAGGTGAGGTCTGTATGAGGTCATATGGTGTTTTTTACGTCATTTGGGGCGTTCTGCGTCCTTTGGTGCGCCGGACGTCATTTGGTGCGGGTGACGTCATTTGGTCGGTATGACGTCAGGTGAGGTCTGTCTGAGGTGATATGGTGTTTTTTACGTCATTTGGGGCGTTCTGCGTCGTTTCGTGCGCCGGACGTCATTTGGTGCGGGTGACGTCATTTGGTCGGTATGACGTCAGGTGAGGTCTGTATGAGGTGATATGGTGTTTTTTACGTGATTTGGGGCATTCAGCGTCCTTTGGTGCGCCGGACGTCATTTGGTGCGGGTGACGTCATTTGGTCGGTATGACGTCAGGTGAGGCCTGTATGAGGTGATATGGTGTTTTTTACGTCATTTGGGGCGTTCTGCGTCGTTTGGTGCGCCGGACGTCATTTGGTGCGGGTGACGTCATTTGGTCGGTATGACGTCAGGGGAGGTCTGTATGAGGTGATATGGTGTTTTTTACGTCATTTGGGGCGTTCTGCGTCGTTTGGTGCGCCGGACGTCATTTGGTGCGGGTGACGTCATTAGGTCGGTATGACGTCAGGTGAGGTCTGTTTGAGGTGATATGGTGTTTTTTACGTGATTTGTGGCGTTCTGCGTCCTTTGGTGCGCCGGACGTCACTTGGTCGGTATGACGTCAGGTGAGGTCTGTATGAGGTGATATGGTGTTTTTTACATGATTTGGGGCGTTCTGCGTCATTTGGTGCGCCGGACGTCATTTGGTATGGGTGACGTCATTTGGTCGGTATGACGTCAGGTGAGGTCTGTCTGAGGTGATATGGTGTTTTTTACGTGATTTGGGGCGTTCTGCGTCATTTGGTGCGCCGGACGTCATTTGGTGCGGGTGACGTCATTTGGTCGGTATGACGTCAGGTGAGGTCTGTATGAGGTGATATGGTGTTTTTTACGTGATTTGGGGCGTTCTGCGTCCTTTGGTGCGCCGGACGTCATTTGGTGCGGGTGACGTCATTTGGTCGGTATGACGTCAGGTGAGGTCTGTATGAGGTGATATGGTGTTTTTTACGTCATTTGGGGCGTTCTGCGTCATTTGGTGCGCCGGACGTCATTTGGTGCGGGTGACGTCATTTGGTCGGTATGACGTCAGGTGAGGTCTGTATGAGGTGATATGGTGTTTTTTACGTGATTTGGGGCGTTCTGCGTCATTTGGTGCGCCGGACGTCATTTGGTGCGGGTGACGTCATTTGGTCGGTATGACGTCAGGTGAGGTCTGTATGAGGTGATATGGTGTTTTTTACGTGATTTGGGGCGTTCTGCGTCATTTGGTGCGCCGGACGTCATTTGGTGCGGGTGACGTCATTTGGTCGGTATGACGTCAGGTGAGGTCTGTATGAGGTGATATGGTGTTTTTTACGTGATTTGGGGCGTTCTGCGTCATTTGGTGCGCCGGACGTCATTTGGTGCGGGTGACGTCATTTGGTCGGTATGACGTCAGGTGAGGTCTGTATGAGGTGATATGGTGTTTTTTACGTGATCTGGGGCGTTCTGCGTCCTTTGGTGCGCCGGACGTCATTTGGTGCGGGTGACGTCATTAGGTCGGTATGACGTCAGGTGAGGTCTGTATGAGGTGATATGGTGTTTTGTACGTGATTTGGGGCGTTCTGCGTCGTTTGGTGCACCGGACGTCATTTGGTGCGGGTGACGTCATTAGGTCGGTATGACGTCAGGTGAGGTCTGTATGAGGTGATATGGTGTTTTTTACGTGATTTGGGGCGTTCTGCGTCCTTTGGTGCGCCGGACGTCATTTGGTGCGGGTGACGTCTTTCGGTCGGTATGACGTCAGGTGAGGTCTGTTTGAGGTGATATGGTGTTTTTTACGTGATTTGGGGCATTCTGCGTCATTTGGTGCGCCGGACGTCATTTGGTGCGGGTGACGTCATTTGGTCGGTATGACGTCAGGTGAGGTCTGTTTGAGGTGATATGGTGTTTTTTACGTGATTTGGGGCGTTCTGCGTCATTTGGTGCGCCGGACGTCATTTGGTGCGGGTGACGTCATTTGGTCGGTATGACGTCAGGTGAGGTCTGTATGAGGTGATATGGTGTTTTTTACGTGATTTGGGGCGTTCTGCGTCCTTTGGTGCGCCGGACGTCATTTGGTGCGGGTGACGTCATTAGGTCGGTATGACGTCAGGTGAGGTCTGTATGAGGTCATATGGTGTTTTTTACGTGATTTGGGGCGTTCTGCGTCCTTTGGTGCGCCGGACGTCATTTGGTGCGGGTGACGTCATTTGGTCGGTATGACGTCAGGTGAGGTCTGTATGAGGTGATATGGTGTTTTTTACGTGATTTGGGGCGTTCTGCGTCCTTTGGTGCGCCGGACGTCATTTGGTGCGGGTGACGTCATTTGGTCGGTATGACGTCAGGGGAGGTCTGTATGAGGTGATACGGTGTTTTTTACGTGATTTGGGGCGTTCTGCGTCCTTTGGTGCGCCGGACGTCATTTGGTGCGGGTGACGTCATTTGGTTGGTATGACGTCAGGTGAGGTCTGTATGAGGTGATATGGTGTTTTCTACGTGATTTGGGGCGTTCTGCGTCCTTTGGTGCGCCGGACGTCATTTGGTGCGGGTGACGTCATTTGGTCGGTATGACGTCAGGTGAGGTCTGTATGAGGTGATATGGTGTTTTTTACGTGATTTGGGGCGTTGTGCGTCCTTTGGTGCGCCGGACGTCATTTGGTGCGGGTGACGTCATTTGGTCGGTATGACGTCAGGTGAGGTCTGTATGAAGTGATATGGTGTGTTTTACGTGATTTGGGGCGTTCTGCGTCATTTGGTGGGCCGAACGTCATTTGGTGCGGGAGACGTCATTTGGTCGGTATGACGTCAGGTGAGGTCTGTATGAGGTGATATGGTGTTTTTTACGTGATTTGGGGCGTTCTGCGTCATTTGGTGCGCCGGACGTCATTTGGTGCGGGTGACGTCATTTGGTCGGTATGACGTCAGGTGAGGTCTGTATGAGGTCATATGGTGTTTTTTACGTGATTTGGGGCGTTCTGCGTCCTTTGGTGCGCCGGACGTCATTTGGTGCGGGTGACGTCATTTTGTCGGTATGACGTCAGGTGAGGTCTGTATGAGGTGATATGGTGTTTTTTACGTGATTTGGGGCGTTCTGCGTCCTTTGGTGCGCCGGACGTCATTTGGTGCGGGAGACGTCATTTGGTCGGTATGACGTCAGGTGAGGTCTGTATGAGGTGATATGGTGTTTTGTACGTGATTTGGGGCGTTCTGCGTCCTTTGGTGCGCTGGACGTCATTTGGTGCGGGTGACGTCATTTGGTCGGTATGACGTCAGGTGAGGTCTGTATGAGGTGATATGGTGTTTTTTACGTGATTTGGGGCGTTCTGCGTCCTTTGGTGCGCCGGACGTCATTTGGTGCGGGTGACGTCATTTGGTCGGTATGACGTCAGGTGAGGTCTGTATGAGGTGATATGGTGTTTTTTACGTGATTTGGGGCGTTCTGCGTCGTTTGGTGCGCCGGACGTCATTTGGTGCGGGTGAAGTCATTTGGTCGGTATGACGTCAGGTGAGGTCTGTATGAGGTGATATGGTGTTTTGTACGTGATTTGGGGCGTTCTGCGTCCTTTGGTGCGCCGGACGTCATTTGGTGCGGGTGACGTCATTTGGTCGGTATGACGTCAGGTGAGGTCTGTATGAGGTCATATGGTGTTTTTTACGTGATTTGGGGCGTTCTGCGTCATATGGTGCGCCGGACGTCATTTGGTGCGGGTGACGTCATTTGGTTGCTATGACGTCAGGTGAGGTCTGTATGAGGTGATATGGTGTTTTTTACGTGATTTGGGGCGTTCTGCGTCATTTGGTGCGCCGGACGTCATTTGGTGCGGGTGACGTCATTTGGTCGGTATGACGTCAGGTGAGGTCTGTATGAGGTGATATGGTGTTTTGTACGTGATTTGGGGCGTTCTGCGTCCTTTGGTGCGCCGGAAGTCATTTGGTGCGGGTGACGTCATTTGGTCGGTATGACGTCAGGTGAGGTCTGTATGCGGTGATATGGTGTTTTTTACGTGATTTGGGGCGTTCTGCTTCATTTGGTGCGCCGAATGTCATTTGGTGCGGGTGATGTCATTTGGTCGGTATGACGTCAGGTGAGGTCTGTATGAGGTGATATGGTGTTTTTTACGTGATTTGGGGCGTTCTGCGTCCTTTGGTGCGCCGGACGTCATTTGGTGCGGGTGACGTCATTTGGTCGGTATGACGTCAGGTGAGGTCTGTATGAGGTGATATGGTGTTTTTTACGTGATTTGGGGCGTTCTGCGTCCTTTGGTGCGCCGGACGTCATTTGGTGCGCGTGACGTCATTTGGTCGGTATGACGTCAGGTGAGGTCTGTATGAGGTCATATGGTGTTTTTTACGTGATTTGGGGCGTTCTGCGTCCTTTGGTGCGCCGGACGTCATTTGGTGCGGAAGACGTCATTAGGTCGGTATGACGTCAGGTGAGGTCTGTATGAGGTGATATGGTGTTTTGTACGTGATTTGGGGCGTTCTGCGTCCTTTGTTGCGCCGGACGTCATTTGGTGCGGGTGACGTCATTTGGTCGGTATGACGTCAGGTGAGGTCTGTATGAGGTGATATGGTGTTTTGTACGTGATTTGGGGCGTTCTGCGTCCTTTGGTGCGCCGGACGTCATTTGGTGCGGGTGACGTCATTTGGTCGGTATGACGTCAGGTGAGGTCTGTATGAGGTGATATGGTGTTTTTTACTTGATTTGGGGCGTTCTGCGTCCTTTGGTGCGCCGGACGTCATTTGGTGCGGGAGACGTCATTTGGTCGGTATGACGTCAGGTGAGGTCTGTATGAGGTGATATGGTGTTTTTTACGTGATTTGGGGCGTTCTGCGTCCTTTGGTGCGCCGGACGTCATTTGGTGCGGGTGACGTCATTTGGTTGGTATGACGTCAGGTGAGGTCTGTATGAGGTGATATGGTGTTTTTTACGTGATTTGGGGCGTTCTGCGTCATTTGGTGCGCCGGACGTCATTTGGTGCGGGTGACGTCATTTGGTCGGTATGACGTCAGGTGAGGTCTGTATGAGGTGATATGGTGTTTTGTACGTGATTTGGGGCGTTCTGCGTCCTTTGGTGCGCCGGACGTCATTTGGTGCGGGTGACGTCATTAGGTCGGTATGACGTCAGGTGAGGTCTGTATGAGGTGATATGGTGTTTTTTACGTGATTTGGGGCGTTCTGCGTCCTTTGGTGCGCCGAACGTCATTTGGTGCGGGTGATGTCATTTGGTCGGTATGACGTCAGGTGAGGTCTGTATGAGGTGATATGGTGTTTTTTACGTGATTTGGGGCGTTCTGCGTCATTTGGTGCGCCGGACGTCATTTGGTGCGGGTGACGTCATTTGGTCGGTATGACGTCAGGTGAGGTCTGTATGAGGTGATATGGTGTTTTTTACGTGATATGGGGCGTTCTGCGTCCTTTGGTCCGCCGGACGTCATTTGGTGCGGGTGACGTCATTAGGTCGGTATGACGTCAGGTGAGGTCTGTATGAGGTGATATGGTGTTTTTTACGTGATTTGGGGCGTTCTGCGTCCTTTGGTGCGCCGGACGTCATTTGGTGCGGGTGACGTCATTTGGTCGGTATGACGTCAGGTGAGGTCTGTATGTGGTGATATGGTGTTTTTTACGTGATTTGGGGCGTTCTGCGTCATTTGGTGCGCCGGACGTCATTTGGTGCGGGTGACGTCATTTGGTCGGTATGACGTCAGGTGAGGTCTGTATGAGGTGATATGGTGTTTTTTACGTGATATGGGGCGTTCTGCGTCCTTTGGTCCGCCGGACGTCATTTGGTGCGGGTGACGTCATTAGGTCGGTATGACGTCAGGTGAGGTCTGTATGAGGTGATATGGTGTTTTTTACGTGATTTGGGGCGTTCTGCGTCCTTTGGTGCGCCGGACGTCATTTGGTGCGGGTGACGTCATTTGGTCGGTATGACGTCAGGTGAGGTCTGTATGAGGTCATATGGTGTTTTTTACGTCATTTGGGGCGTTCTGCGTCGTTTGGTGCGCCGGACGTCATTTGGTGCGGGTGACGTCATTTGTTCGGTATGACGTCAGGTGAGGTCTGTATGAGGTGATATGGTGTTTTGTACGTGATTTGGGGCGTTCTGCGTCCTTTGGTCCGCCGGACGTCATTTGGTGCGGGTGACGTCATTAGGTCGGTATGACGTCAGGTGAGGTCTGTATGAGGTGATATGGTGTTTTGTACGTGATTTGGGGCGTTCTGCGTCCTTTGGTGCGCCGGACGTCATTTGGTGCGGGTGACGTCATTTGGTCGGTATGACGTCAGGTGAGGTCTGTATGAGGTGATATGGTGTTTTTTACGTGATTTGGGGCGTTCTGCGTCGTTTGGTGCGCCGGATGTCATTTGGTGCGGGTGAAGTCATTTGGTCGGTATGACGTCAGGTGAGGTCTGTATGAGGTGATATGGTGTTTTGTACGTGATTTGGGGCGTTCTGCGTCCTTTGGTGCGCCGGACGTCATTTGGTGCGGGAGACGTCATTTGGTCGGTATGACGTCAGGTGAGGTCTGTATGAGGTGATATGGTGTTTTTTACGTGATTTGGGGCGTTCTGCGTCATTTGGTGCGCCGGACGTCATTTGGTGCGGGAGACGTCATTTGGTCGGTATGACGTCAGGTGAGGTCTGTATGAGGTGATATGGTGTTTTTTACGTGATTTGGGGCGTTCTGCGTCATTTGGTGCGCCGGACGTCATTTGGTGCGGGAGACGTCATTTGGTCGGTATGACGTCAGGTGAGGTCTGTATGAGGTCATATGGTGTTTTTTACGTGATTTGGGGCGTTCTGCGTCATTTGGTGCGCCGGACGTCATTTGGTGCGGGAGACGTCATTTGGTCGGTATGACGTCAGGTGAGGTCTGTATGAGGTGATGTGGTGTTTATTACGTGATTTGGGGCGTTCTGCGTCCTTTGGTGCGCCGGACGTCATTTGGTGCGGGAGACGTCATTTGGTCGGTATGACGTCAGGTGAGGTCTGTATGAGGTGATATGGTGTTTTTTACGTGATTTGGGGCGTTCTGCGTCATTTGGTGCGCCGGACGTCATTTGGTGCGCGTGACGTCATTTGGTCGGTATAACGTCAGGGGAGGTCTGCATGAGGTGATATGGTGTTTTTTACGTGATTTGGGGCGTTCTGCGTCATTTGGTGCGCCGGACGTCATTTGGTGCGGGAGACGTCATTTGGTCGGTATGACGTCAGGGGAGGTCTGTATGAGGTCATATGGTGTTTTTTACGTGATTTGGGGCGTTCTGCGTCATTTGGTGCGACGGACGTCATTTGGTGAGGGTGACGTCATTTGGTCGGTATGACGTCAGGTGAGGTCTGTATGAGGTCATATGGTGTTTTTTACGTGATTTGGGGCGTTCTGCGTCATTTGGTGCGCCGGACGTCATTTGGTGCGGAAGACGTCATTTGGTCGGTATGACGTCAGGGGAGGTCTGTATGAGGTCATATGGTGTTTTTTACGTGATTTGGGGCGTTCTGCGTCCTTTGGTGCGCCGGACGTCATTTGGTGCGGGTGACGTCATTTGGTCGGTATGACGTCAGGTGAGGTCTGTATGAGGTGATATGGTGTTTTTTACGTGATTTGGGGCGTTCTGCGTCCTTTGGTTCGCCGGACGTCATTTGGTGCGGGAGACGTCATTTGGTCGGTATGACGTCAGGTGAGGTCTGTATGAGGTGATATGGTGTTTTTTACGTGATTTGGGGCGTTCTGCGTCCTTTGGTGCGCCGGACGTCATTTGGTGCGGGAGACGTCATTTGGTCGGTATGACGTCAGGTGAGGTCTGTATGAGGTCATATGGTGTTTTTTACGTGATTTGGGGCGTTGTGCGTCATTTGGTGCGCCGGACGTCATTTGGTGCGGGTGACGTCATTTGGTCGGTATGACGTCAGGTGAGGTCTGTATGAGGTGATATGTTGTTTTTTACGTGATTTGGGGCGTTCTGCGTCATTTGGTGCGCCGGACGTCATTTGGTGCGGGAGACGTCATTTGGTCGGTATGACGTCAGGTGAGGTCTGTATGAGGTGATATGGTGTTTTTTACGTGATTTGGGGCGTTCTGCGTCATTTGGTGCGCCGGACGTCATTTGGTGCGGGTGACGTCATTTGGTCGGTATGACGTCAGGTGAGGTCTGTATGAGGTGATATGGTGTTTTGTACGTGATTTGGGGCGTTCTGCGTCATTTGGTGCGCCGGACGTCATTTGGTGCGGGTGACGTCATTTGGTCGGTATGACGTCAGGTGAGTTCTGTATGAGGTGATATGGTGTTTTTTACGTGATTTGGGGCGTTCTGCGTCATTTGGTGCGCCGGACGTCATTTGGTGCGGGAGACGTCATTTGGTCGGTATGACGTCAGGTGAGCTCTGTATGAGGTGATATGGTGTTTTTTACGTGATTTGGGGCGTTCTGCGTCGTTTTGTGCGCCGGACGTCATTTGGTGCGGGAGACGTCATTTGGTCGGTATGACGTCAGGTGAGGTCTGTGTGAGGTGATATGGTGTTTTTTACGTGATTTGGGGCGTTCTGCGTCATTTGGTGCGCCGGACGTCATTTGGTGCGGGAGACGTCATTTGTTCGGTATGACGTCAGGTGAGGTCTGTATGAGGTGATATGGTGTTTTTTACGTTATTTGGGGCGTTCTGCGTCATTTGGTGCGCCGGACGTCATTTGGTGCGGGAGACGTCATTTGGTCGGTATGACGTCAGGTGAGGTCTGTATGAGGTCATATGGTGTTTTTTACGTGATTTGGGGCGTTCTGCGTCATTTGGTGCGCCGGACGTCATTTGGTGCGGGAGACGTCATTTGGTCGGTATGACGTCAGGTGAGGTCTGTATGAGGTGATGTGGTGTTTTTTACGTGATTTGGGGCGTTCTGCGTCCTTTGGTGCGCCGGACGTCATTTGGTGCGGGAGACGTCATTTGGTCGGTATGACGTCAGGTGAGGTCTGTATGAGGTGATATGGTGTTTTTTACGTGATTTGGGGCGTTCTGCGTCATTTGGTGCGCCGGACGTCATTTGGTGCGGGTGACGTCATTTGGTCGGTATGACGTCAGGTGAGGTCTGTATGAGGTGATATGTTGTTTTTTACGTGATTTGGGGCGTTCTGCGTCATTTGGTGCGCCGGACGTCATTTGGTGCGGGAGACGTCATTTGGTCGGTATGACGTCAGGTGAGGTCTGTATGAGGTGATATGGTGTTTTTTACGTGATTTGGGGCGTTCTGGGTCATTTGGTGCGCCGGACGTCATTTGGTGCGGGTGACGTCATTTGGTCGGTATGACGTCAGGTGAGGTCTGTATGAGGTGATATGGTGTTTTGTACGTGATTTGGGGCGTTCTGCGTCATTTGGTGCGCCGGACGTCATTTGGTGCGGGTGACGTCATTTGGTCGGTATGACGTCAGGTGAGTTCTGTATGAGGTGATATGGTGTTTTTTACGTGATTTGGGGCGTTCTGCGTCATTTGGTGCGCCGGACGTCATTTGGTGCGGGAGACGTCATTTGGTCGGTATGACGTCAGGTGAGCTCTGTATGAGGTGATATGGTGTTTTTTACGTGATTTGGGGCGTTCTGCGTCATTTGGTGCGCCGGACGTCATTTGGTGCGGGAGACGTCATTTGGTCGGTATGACGTCAGGTGAGGTCTGTGTGAGGTGATATGGTGTTTTTTACGTGATTTGGGGCGTTCTGCGTCATTTGGTGCGCCGGACGTCATTTGGTGCGGGAGACGTCATTTGTTCGGTATGACGTCAGGTGAGGTCTGTATGAGGTGATATGGTGTTTTTTACGTGATTTGGGGCGTTCTGCGTCATTTGGTGCGCCGGACGTCATTTGGTGCGGGAGACGTCATTTGGTCGGTATGACGTCAGGTGAGGTCTGTATGAGGTCATATGGTGTTTTTTACGTGATTTGGGGCGTTCTGCGTCATTTGGTGCGCCGGACGTCATTTGGTGCGGGAGACGTCATTTGGTCGGTATGACGTCAGGTGAGGTCTGTATGAGGTGATGTGGTGTTTTTTACGTGATTTGGGGCGTTCTGCGTCCTTTGGTCCGCCGGACGTCATTTGGTGCGGGAGACGTCATTTGGTCGGTATGACGTCAGGTGAGGTCTGTATGAGGTGATATGGTGTTTTTTACGTGATTTGGGGCGTTCTGCGTCCTTTGGTGCGCCGGACGTCATTTGGTGCGGGTGACGTCATTTGGTCGGTATAACGTCAGGGGAGGTCTGCATGAGGTGATATGGTGTTTTTTACGTGATTTGGGGCGTTCTGCGTCATTTGGTGCGCCGGACGTCATTTGGTGCGGGAGACGTCATTTGGTCGGTATGACGTCAGGGGAGGTCTGTATGAGGTCATATGGTGTTTTTTACGTGATTTGGGGCGTTCTGCGTCCTTTGGTGCGCCGGACGTCATTTGGTGAGGGTGACGTCATTTGGTCGGTATGACGTCAGGTGAGGTCTGTATGAGGTCATATGGTGTTTTTTACGTGATTTGGGGCGTTCTGCGTCATTTGGTGCGCCGGACGTCATTTGTTGCGGGAGACGTCATTTGGTCGGTATGACGTCAGGGGAGGTCTGTATGAGGTCATATGGTGTTTTTTACGTGATTTGGGGCGTTGTGCGTCATTTGGTGCGCCGGACGTCATTTGGTGCGGGTGACGTCATTTGGTCGGTATGACGTCAGGTGAGGTCTGTATGAGGTCATATGGTGTTTTTTACGTGATTTGGGGCGTTCTGCGTCATTTGGTGCGCCGGACGTCATTTGGTGCGGGAGACGTCATTTGGTCGGTATGACGTCAGGTGAGGTCTGTATGAGGTGATATGGTGTTTTTTACGTGATTTGGGGCGTTCTGCGTCATTTGGTGCGCCGGACGTCATTTGGTGCGGGTGACATCATTTGGTCGGTATGACGTCAGGTGAGGTCTGTATGAGGTGATATGGTGTTTTTTACGTGATTTGGGGCGTTCTGCGTCCTTTGGTGCGCCGGACGTCATTTGGTGCGGGAGACGTCATTTGGTCGGTATGACGTCAGGTGAGGTCTGTATGAGGTGATATGGTGTTTTTTACGTGATTTGGGGCGTTCTGCGTCCTTTGGTGCGCCGGACGTCATTTGGTGCGGGAGACGTCATTTGGTCGGTATGACGTCAGGTGAGGTCTGTATGAGGTGATATGGTGTTTTTTACGTGATTTGGGGCGTTCTGCGTCCTTTGGTGCGCCGGACGTCATTTGGTGCGGGTGACGTCATTTGGTCGGTATGACGTCAGGTGAGGTCTGTATGAGGTGATATGGTGTTTTTTACGTGATTTGGGGCGTTCTGCGTCATTTGGTGCGCCGGACGTCATTTGTTGCGGGAGACGTCATTTGGTCGGTATGACGTCAGGTGAGGTCTGTATGAGGTGATATGGTGTTTTTTACGTGATTTGGGGCGTTCTGCGTCCTTTGGTGCGCCGGTCGTCATTTGGTGCGGGTGACGTCATTTGGTCGGTATGACGTCAGGTGAGGTCTGTATGAGGTGATATGGTGTTTTGTACGTGATTTGGGGCGTTCTGCGTCCTTTGGTGCGCCGGACGTCATTTGGTGCGGGTGACGTCATTTGGTCGGTATGACGTCAGGTGAGGTCTGTATGAGGTGATATGGTGTTTTTTACGTGATTTGGGGCGTTCTGCGTCATTTGGTGCGCCGGACGTCATTTGGTGCGGGAGACGTCATTTGGTCTGTATGACGTCAGGTGAGGTCTGTATGAGGTGATATGGTGTTTTTTACGTGATTTGGGGCGTTCTGCGTCATTTGGTGCGCCGGACGTCATTTGGTGCGGGAGACGTCATTTGGTCGGTATGACGTCAGGTGAGGTCTGTATGAGGTGATATGGTGTTTTTTACATGATTTGGGGCGTTCTGCGTCATTTGGTGCGCCGGACGTCATTTGGTGCGGGAGACGTCATTTGGTCGGTATGACGTCAGGTGAGGTCTGTATGAGGTGATATGGTGTTTTTTACGTGATTTGGGGCGTTCTGCGTCATTTGGTGCGCCGGACGTCATTTGGTGCGGGAGACGTCATTTGGTCGGTATGACGTCAGGTGAGGTCTGTATGAGGTCATATGGTGTTTTTTACGTGATTTGGGTCGTTGTGCGTCATTTGGTGCGCCGGACGTCATTTGGTGCGGGAGACGTCATTTGGTCGGTATGACGTCAGGTGAGGTCTGTATGAGGTGATGTGGTGTTTTTTACGTGATTTGGGGCGTTCTGCGTCCTTTGGTGCGCCGGACGTCATTTGGTGCGGGAGACGTCATTTGGTCGGTATGACGTCAGGGGAGGTCTGTATGAGGTGATATGGTGTTTTTTACGTGATTTGGGGCGTTGTGCGTCATTTGGTGCGCCGGACGTCATTTGGTGCGGGTGACGTCATTTGGTCGGTATGACGTCAGGTGAGGTCTGTATGAGGTGATATGGTGTTTTTTATGTGATTTGGGGCGTTCTGCGTCCTTTGGTGCGCCGGACGTCATTTGGTGCGGGAGACGTCATTTGGTCGGTATGACGTCAGGTGAGGTCTGTATGAGGTGATATGGTGTTTTTTACGTGATTTGGGGCGTTGTGCGTCATTTGGTGCGCCGGACGTCATTTGGTGCGGGAGACGTCATTTGGTCGGTATGACGGCAGGGGAGGTCTGTATGAGGTCATATGGTGTTTTTTACGTGATTTGGGGCGTTCTGCGTCATTTGGTGCGCCGGACGTCATTTGGTGCGGGTGACGTCATTTGGTCGGTATGACGTCAGGTGAGGTCTGTATGAGGTGATATGGTGTTTTTTACGTGATTTGGGGCGTTCTGCGTCCTTTGGTGCGCCGGACGTCATTTGGTGCGGGAGACGTCATTTGGTCGGTATGACGTCTGGTGAGGTCTGTATGAGGTGATGTGGTCTTTTTTAAGTGATTTGGGGCGTTCTGCGTCCTTTGGTGCGCCGGACGTCATTTTGTGCGGGAGACGTCATTTGGTCGGTATGACGTCAGGTGAGGTCTGTATGAGGTGATATGGTGTTTTTTACGTGACTTGGGGCGTTCTGCGTCATTTGGTGCGCCGGACGTCATTTGGTGCGGGTGACGTCATTTGGTCGGTATGACGTCAGGGGAGGTCTGTATGAGGTGATATGGTGTTTTTTACGTGATTTGGGGCGTTCTGCGTCATTTGGTGCGCCGGACGTCATTTGGTGCGGGTGACGTCATTTGGTCGGTATGACGTCAGGGGAGGTCTGTATGAGGTGATATGGTGTTTTTTACGTGATTTGGGGCGTTGTGCGTCATTTGGTGCGCCGGACGTCATTTGGTGCGGGAGACGTCATTTGGTCGGTATGACGTCAGGGGAGGTCTGTATGAGGTCATATGGTGTTTTTTACGTGATTTGGGGCGTTCTGCGTCCTTTGGTGCGCCGGGCGTCATTTGGTGCGGGAGACGTCATTTGGTAGGTATGACGTCAGGTGAGGTCTGTATGAGGTGATATGGTGTTTTCTACGTGATTTGGGGCGTTCTGCGTCATTTGGTGCGCCGGACGTCATTTGGTGCGGGAGACGTCATTTGGTCGGTATGACGTCAGGTGAGGTCTGTATGAGGTGATGTGGTGTTTTTTACGTGATTTGGGGCGTTCTGCGTCATTTGGTGCGCCGGACGTCATTTTGTGCGGGAGACGTCATTTGGTCGGTATGACGTCAGGTGAGGTCTGTATGAGGTGATATGGTGTTTTTTACGTGACTTGGGGCGTTCTGCGTCATTTGGTGCGCCGGACGTCATTTGGTGCGGGTGACGTCATTTGGTCGGTATGACGTCAGGGGAGGTCTGTATGAGGTGATATGGTGTTTTTTACGTGATTTGGGGCGTTCTGCGTCATTTGGTGCGCCGGACGTCATTTGGTGCGGGTGACGTCATTTGGTCGGTATGACGTCAGGGGAGGTCTGTATGAGGTGATATGGTGTTTTTTACGTGATTTGGGGCGTTCTGCGTCATTTGGTGCGCCGGACGTCATTTGGTGCGGGTGACGTCATTTGGTCGGTATGACGTCAGGTGAGGTCTGTATGAGGTGATATGGTGTTTTTTACGTGATTTGGGGCGTTGTGCGTCATTTGGTGCGCCGGACGTCATTTGCTGCGGGAGACGTCATTTGGTCGGTATGACGTCAGGTGAGGTCTGTATGAGGTGATATGGTGTTTTTTACGTGATTTGGGGCGTTCTGCGTCCTTTGGTGCGCCGGACGTCATTTGGTGCGGGAGACGTCATTTGGTCGGTATGACGTCAGGTGAGGTCTGTATGAGGTGATATGGTGTTTTTTACGTGATTTGGGGCGTTCTGCGTCATTTGGTGCGCCGGACGTCATTTGGTGCGGGTGACGTCATTTGGTCGGTATGACGTCAGGTGAGGTCTGTATGAGGTGATATGGTGTTTTTTACGTGATTTGGGGCGTTCTGCGTCATTTGGTGCGCCGGACGTCATTTGGTGCGGGAGACGTCATTTGGTCGGTATGACGTCAGGGGAGGTCTGTATGAGGTGATATGGTGTTTTTTACGTGATTTGGGGCGTTCTGCGTCCTTTGGTGCGCCGGACCTCATTTGGTGCGGGAGACGTCATTTGGTAGGTATGACGTCAGGTGAGGTCTGTATGAGGTGATATGGTGTTTTTTACGTGATTTGGGGCGTTCTGCGTCATTTGGTGCGCCGGACGTCATTTGGTGCGGGAGACGTCATTTGGTCGGTATGACGTCAGGGGAGGTCTGTATGAGGTCATATGGTGTTTTTTACGTGATTTGGGGCGTTCTGCGTCATTTGGTGCGCCGGACGTCATTTGGTGCGGGTGACGTCATTTGGTCGGTATGACGTCAGGTGAGGTCTGTATGAGGTGATATGGTGTTTTTTACGTGATTTGGGGCGTTGTGCGTCATTTGGTGCGCCGGACGTCATTTGGTGCGGGTGACGTCATTTGGTCGGTATGACGTCAGGTGAGGTCTGTATGAGGTGATATGGTGGTTTTTACGTGATTTGGGGCGTTCTGCGTCATTTGGTGCGCCGGACGTCTTTTGGTGCGGGAGACGTCATTTGGTCGGTATGACGTCAGGTGAGGTCTGTATGAGGTGATATGGTGTTTTTTCCGTGATTTGGGGCGTTCTGCGTCCTTTGGTGCGCCGGACGTCATTTGGTGCGGGAGACGTCATTTGGTCGGTATGACGTCAGGTGAGGTCTGTATGAGGTCATATGGTGTTTTTTACGTGATTTGGGGCGTTGTGCGTCATTTGGTGCGCCGGCCGTCATTTGGTGCGGGTGACGTCATTTGGTCGGTATGACGTCAGGTGAGGTCTGTATGAGGTCATATGGTGTTTTTTACGTGATTTGGGGCGTTGTGCGTCATTTGGTGCGCCGGCCGTCATTTGGTGCGGGTGACGTCATTTGGTCGGTATGACGTCAGGTGAGGTCTGTATGAGGTCATATGGTGTTTTTTACGTGATTTGGGGCGTTCTGCGTCATTTGGTGCGCCGGACGTCATTTGGTGCGGGAGACGTCATTTGGTGGGTATGACGTCAGGTGAGGTCTGTATGAGGTGATATGGTGTTTTTTACGTGATTTGGGGCGTTCTGCGTCCTTTGGTGCGCCGGACGTCATTTGGTGCGGGTGACGTCATTTGGTCGGTATGACGTCAGGGGAGGTCTGTATGAGGTGATATGGTGTTTTTTACGTGATTTGGGGCGTTCTGCGTCATTTGGTGCGCCGGACGTCATTTGGTGCGGGTGACGTCATTTGGTCGGTATGACGTCAGGTGAGGTCTGTATGAGGTGATATGGTGTTTTTTACGTGATTTGGGGCGTTCTGCGTCATTTGGTGCGCCGGACGTCATTTGGTGCGGGTGACGTCATTTGGTCGGTATGACGTCAGGTGAGGTCTGTATGAGGTGATATGGTGTTTTTTACGTGATTTGGGGCGTTCTGCGTCATTTGGTGCGCCGGACGTCATTTGGTGCGGGAGACGTCATTTGGTCGGTATGACGTCAGGGGAGGTCTGTATGAGGTGATATGGTGTTTTTTACGTGATTTGGGGCGTTCTGCGTCCTTTGGTGCGCCGGACGTCATTTGGTGCGGGAGACGTCATTTGGTAGGTATGACGTCAGGTGAGGTCTGTATGAGGTGATATGGTGTTTTTTACGTGATTTGGGGCGTTCTGCGTCATTTGGTGCGCCGGACGTCATTTGGTGCGGGAGACGTCATTTGGTCGGTATGACGTCAGGGGAGGTCTGTATGAGGTCATATGGTGTTTTTTACGTGATTTGGGGCGTTCTGCGTCCTTTGGTGCGCCGGACGTCATTTGGTGCGGGAGACGTCATTTGGTAGGTATGACGTCAGGTGAGGTCTGTATGAGGTGATATGGTGTTTTTTACGTGATTTGGGGCGTTCTGCGTCATTTGGTGCGCCGGACGTCATTTGGTGCGGGAGACGTCATTTGGTCGGTATGACGTCAGGGGAGGTCTGTATGAGGTCATATGGTGTTTTTTACGTGATTTGGGGCGTTCTGCGTCATTTGGTGCGCCGGACGTCATTTGGTGCGGGTGACGTCATTTGGTCGGTATGACGTCAGGTGAGGTCTGTATGAGGTGATATGGTGTTTTTTACGTGATTTGGGGCGTTGTGCGTCATTTGGTGCGCCGGACGTCATTTGGTGCGGGTGACGTCATTTGGTCGGTATGACGTCAGGTGAGGTCTGTATGAGGTGATATGGTGGTTTTTACGTGATTTGGGGCGTTCTGCGTCATTTGGTGCGCCGGACGTCTTTTGGTGCGGGAGACGTCATTTGGTCGGTATGACGTCAGGTGAGGTCTGTATGAGGTGATATGGTGTTTTTTACGTGATTTGGGGCGTTCTGCGTCCTTTGGTGCGCCGGACGTCATTTGGTGCGGGAGACGTCATTTGGTCGGTATGACGTCAGGTGAGGTCTGTATGAGGTCATATGGTGTTTTTTACGTGATTTGGGGCGTTGTGCGTCATTTGGTGCGCCGGCCGTCATTTGGTGCGGGTGACGTCATTTGGTCGGTATGACGTCAGGTGAGGTCTGTATGAGGTCATATGGTGTTTTTTACGTGATTTGGGGCGTTCTGCGTCATTTGGTGCGCCGGACGTCATTTGGTGCGGGAGACGTCATTTGGTGGGTATGACGTCAGGTGAGGTCTGTATGAGGTGATATGGTGTTTTTTACGTGATTTGGGGCGTTCTGCGTCCTTTGGTGCGCCGGACGTCATTTGGTGCGGGTGACGTCATTTGGTCGGTATGACGTCAGGGGAGGTCTGTATGAGGTGATATGGTGTTTTTTACGTGATTTGGGGCGTTCTGCGTCATTTGGTGCGCCGGACGTCATTTGGTGCGGGTGACGTCATTTGGTCGGTATGACGTCAGGTGAGGTCTGTATGAGGTGATACGGTGTTTTTTACGTGATTTGGGGCGTTCTGCGTCATTTGGTGCGCCGGACGTCATTTGGTGCGCGTGACGTCATATGGTCGGTATGACGTCAGGTGAGGTCTGTATGAGGTGATATGGTGTTTTTTACGTGATTTGGGGCGTTCTGCGTCCTTTGGTGCGCCGGACGTCATTTGGTGCGGGTGACGTCATTAGGTCGGTATGACGTCAGGTGAGGTCTGTATGAGGTGATATGGTGTTTTTTACGTGATTTGGGGCATTCTGCGTCCTTTGGTGCGCCGGACGTCATTTGGTGCGGGTGACGTCATTTGGTCGGTATGACGTCAGGTGAGGTCTGTATGAGGTTATACGGTGTTTTTTACGTGATTTGGGGCGTTGTGCGTCATTTGGTGCGCCGGACGTCATTTGGTGCGGGAGACGTCATTTGGTCGGTATGACGTCAGGGGAGGTCTGTATGAGGTCATATGGTGTTTTTTACGTGATTTGGGGCGTTCTGCGTCCTTTGGTGCGCCGGACGTCATTTTGTGCGGGTGACGTCATTTGGTCGGTATGACGTCAGGTGAGGTCTGTATGAGGTGATATGGTGTTTTTTACGTGATTTGGGGCGTTCTGCGTCATTTGGTGCGCCGGACGTCATTTGGTGCGGGTGACGTCATTTGGTCGGTATGACTTCAGGTGAGGTCTGTATGAGGTGATATGGTGTTTTTTACGTGATTTGGGGCGTTCTGCGTCATTTGGTGCGCCGGACGTCATTTGGTGCGGGTGACGTCATTTGGTCGGTATGACGTCAGGTGAGGTCTGTATGAGGTCATATGGTGTTTTTTACGTGATTTGGGGCGTTCTGCGTCATTTGGTGCGCCGGACGTCATTTGGTGCGGGTGACGTCATTTGGTCGGTATGACGTCAGGTGAGGTCTGTATGAGGTGATATGGTGTTTTTTACGTGATTTGGGGCGTTCTGCGTCATTTGGTGCGCCGGACGTCATTTGGTGCGGGAGACGTCATTTGGTCGGTATGACGTCAGGTGAGGTCTGTATGAGGTGATATGGTGTTTTTTACGTGATTTGGGGCGTTCTGCGTCCTTTGGTGCGCCGGACGTCATTTGGTGCGGGTGACGTCATTTGGTCGGTATGACGTCAGGTGAGGTCTGTATGAGGTGATATGGTGTTTTTTACGTGATTTGGGGCGTTGTGCGTCATTTGGTGCGCCGGACGTCATTTGGTGCGGGTGACGTCATTTGGTCGGTATGACGTCAGGGGAGGTCTGTATGAGGTGATATGGTGTTTTTTACGTGATTTGGGGCGTTCTGCGTCATTTGGTGCGCCGGACGTCATTTGGTGCGGGAGACGTCATTTGGTCGGTATGACGTCAGGTGAGGTCTGTATGAGGTGATATGGTGTTTTTTACGTGATTTGGGGCGTTCTGCGTCATTTGGTGCGCCGGACGTCATTTGGTGCGGGAGACGTCATTTGGTCGGTATGACGTCAGGTGAGGTCTGTATGAGGTCATATGGTGTTTTTTACGTGATTTGGGGCGTTGTGCGTCCTTTGGTGCGCCGGACGTCATTTGGTGCGGGAGACGTCATTTGGTCGGTATGACGTCAGGTGAGGTCTGTATGAGGTGATATGGTGTTTTTTACGTGATTTGGGGCGTTCTGCGTCCTTTGGTGCGCCGGACGTCATTTGGTGCGGGAGACGTCATTTGGTCGGTATGACGTCAGGTGAGGTCTGTATGAGGTGATATGGTGTTTTTTACGTGATTTCGGGCGTTCTGCGTCATTTGGTGCGCCGGACGTCATTTGGTGCGGGAGACGTCATTTGTTCGGTATGACGTCAGGTGAGGTCTGTCTGAGGTGATATGGGGTTTTTTACGTGATTTGGGGCGTTCTGCGTCCTTTGGTGCGCCGGACGTCATTTGGTGCGGGTGACGTCATTTGGTCGGTATGATGTCAGGTGAGGTCTGTATGAGGAGATATGGTGTTTTTTACGTGATTTGGGGCGTTCTGCGTCCTTTGGTGCGCCGGACGTCATTTGGTGCGGGTGACGTCATTTGGTCGGTATGACGTCAGGTGAGGTCTGTATGAGGTGATATGGTGTTTTTTACGTGATTTGGGGCGTTGTGCGTCATTTGGTGCGCCGGACGTCATTTGGTGCGGGAGACGTCATTTGGTCGGTATGACGTCAGGTGAGGTCTGTATGAGGTGATATGGTGTTTTTTACGTGATTTCGGGCGTTCTGCGTCATTTGGTGCGCCGGACGTCATTTGGTGCGGGAGACGTCATTTGGTCGGTATGACGTCAGGTGAGGTCTGTATGAGGTGATATGGTGTTTTTTACGTGATTTGGGGCGTTCTGCATCCTTTGGTGCGCCGGACGTCATTTGGTGCGGGAGACGTCATTTGGTCGGTATGACGTCAGGGGAGGTCTGTATGAGGTGATATGGTGTTTTTTACGTGATTTCGGGCGTTCTGCGTCATTTGGTGCGCCGGACGTCATTTGGTGCGGGTGACGTCATTTGGTGGGTATGACGTCAGGGGAGGTCTGTATGAGGTGATACGGAGTTTTTTACGTGATTTCGGGCGTTCTGCGTCATTTGGTGCGCCGGACGTCATTTGGTGCGGGTGACGTCATTTGGTCAGTATGACGTCAGGTGAGGTCTGTATGAGGTGATACGGTGTTTTTTACGTGATTTCGGGCGTTCTGCGTCATTTGGTGCGCCGGACGTCATTTGGTGCGGGTGACGTCATTTGGTCGGTATGACGTCAGGTGAGGTCTGTATGAGGTGATATGGTGTTTTTTACGTGATTTGGGGCGTTCTGCGTCCTTTGGTGCGCCCTACGTCATTTGGTGCGGGAGACGTCATTTGGTCGGTATGACGTCAGGGGAGGTCTGTATGAGGTGATACGGTGTTTTTTACGTGATTTGGGGTGTTCTGCGTCATTTGGTGCGCCGGACGTCATTTGGTGCGGGAGACGTCATTTGGTCGGTATGACGTCAGGTGCGGTCTGTATGAGGTGATATGGGGTTTTTTACGTGATTTGGGGCGTTCTGCGTCCTTTGGTGCGCCGGACGTCATTTGGTGCGGGAGACGTCATTTGGTCGGTATGACGTCAGGGGAGGTCTGTATGAGGTGATATGGTGTTTTTTACGTGATTTGGGGCGTTGTGCGTCATTTGGTGCGCCGGACGTCATTTGGTGCGGGTGACGTCATTTGGTCGGTATGACGTCAGGTGAGGTCTGTATGAGGTCATACGGTGTTTTTTACGTGATTTGGGGCGTTCTGCGTCCTTTGGTGCGCCGGACGTCATTTGGTGCGGGTGACGTCATTTGGTCGGTATGACGTCAGGTGAGGTCTGTATGAGGTGATATGGTGTTTTTTACGTGATTTGGAGCGTTCTGCGTCATTTGGTGCGCCGGACGTCATTTGGTGCGGGAGACGTCATTTGGTCGGTATGACGTCAGGTGAGGTCTGTATGAGGTGATACGGTGTTTTTTACGTGATTTCGGGCGTTCTGCGTCATTTGGTGCGCCGGACGTCATTTGGTGCGGGTGACGTCATTTGGTCGGTATGACGTCAGGGGAGGTCTGTATGAGGTGATATGGTGTTTTTTACGTGATTTGGGGCGTTCTGCGTCCTTTGGTGCGCCGGACGTCATTTGGTGCGGGTGACGTCATTTGGTCGGTATGACGTCAGGTGAGGTCTGTATGAGGTCATATGGGGTTTTGTACGTGATTTGGGGCGTTCTGCGTCCTTTGGTGCGCCGGACGTCATTTGGTGCGGGAGACGTCATTTGGTCGGTATGACGTCAGGGGAGGTCTGTATGAGGTGATATGGTGTTTTTTACGTGATTTGGGGCGTTCTGCGTCATTTGGTGCGCCGGACGTCATTTGGAGCGGGAGACGTCATTTGGTCGGTATGACGTCAGGTGAGGTCTGTATGAGGTGATACAGTGTTTTTTACGTGATTTGGGGCGTTCTGCGTCATTTGGTGCGCCGGACGTCATTTGGTGCGGGAGACGTCATTTGGTCGGTATGACGTCAGGTGAGGTCTGTATGAGGTCATATGGGGTTTTGTACGTGATTTGGGGCGTTCTGCGTCCTTTGGTGCGCCGGACGTCATTTGGTGCGGGAGACGTCATTTGGTCGGTATGACGTCAGGTGAGGTCTGTATGAGGTGATATGGTGTTTTTTATGTGATTTGGGGTGTTCTGCGTCATTTGGTGCGCCGGACGTCATTTGGTGCGGGTGACGTCATTTGGTCGGTATGACGTCAGGTGAGGTCTGTATGAGGTGATATGGTGTTTTTTACGTCATTTGGGGCGTTCTGCGTCATTTGGTGCGCCGGACGTCATTTGGTGCGGGTGACGTCATTTGGTCGGTATGACGTCAGGTGAGGTCTGTATGAGGTGATATGGTGTTTTTTACGTGATTTGGGGCGTTCTGCGTCCTTTGGTGCGCCGGACGTCATTTGGTGCGGGTGACGTCATTTGGTCGGTATGACGTCAGGTGAGGTCTGTATGAGGTGATACGGTGTTTTTTTACGTGATTTCGGGCGTTCTGCGTCATTTGGTGCGCCGGACGTCATTTGGTGTGGGAGACGTCATTTGGTCGGTATGACGTCAGGTGAGGTCTGTATGAGGTGATATGGTGTTTTTTACGTGATTTGGGGCGTTCTGCGTCATTTGGTGCGCCGGACGTCATTTGGTGCGGGTGACGTCATTTGGTCGGTATGACGTCAGGTGAGGTCTGTCTGAGGTGATATGGTGTTTTTTACGTGATTTGGGGCGTTCTGCGTCATTTGGTGCGCCGGACGTCATTTGGTGCGGGAGACGTCATTTGGTCGGTATGACGTCAGGTGAGGTCTGTATGAGGTGATATGGTGTTTTTTACGTGATTTGGGGCGTTCTGCGTCCTTTGGTGCGCCGGACGTCATTTGGTGCGGGAGACATCATTTGGTCGGTATGACGTCAGGTGAGGTCTGTATGAGGTCATATGGTGTTTTTTACGTGATTTGGGGCGTTGTGCGTCATTTGGTGCGCCGGACGTCATTTGATGCGGGTGACGTCATTTGGTCGGTATGACGTCAGGTGAGGTCTGTATGAGGTGATATGGTGTTTTTTACGTGATTTGGGGCGTTGTGCGTCATTTGGTGCGCCGGACGTCATTTGGTGCGGGTGACGTCATTTGGTCGGTATGACGTCAGGTGAGGTCTGTATGAGGTCATATGGTGTTTTTTACGTGATTTGGGGCGTTCTGCGTCATTTGGTGCGCCGGACGTCATTTGGTGCGGGTGACGTCATTAGGTCGGGTATGACGTCAGGGGAGGTCTGTATGAGGTGATATGGTGTTTTTTACGTGATTTGGGCGTTCTGCGTCATTTGGTGCGCCGGACGTCATTTGGTGCGGGTGACGTCATTTGGTCGGTATGACGTCAGGTGAGGTCTGTATGTGGACATATGGTGTTTTTTACGTGATTTGGGGGCGTTCTGCGTCATTTGGTGCGCCGGACGTCATTTGGTGCGGGAGACGTCATTTGGTCGGTATGACGTCAGGGGAGGTCTGTATGAGGTCATATGGTGTTTTTTTACGTGATTTGGGGCGTTGTGCGTCATTTGGTGCGCCGGACGTCATTTGGTGCAGGAGACGTCATTTGGTCGGTATGACGTCAGGTGAGCGTCTGTATGAGGTGATATGGTGTTTTTTTACGTGATTTGGGGCGTTGTGCGTCATTTGGTGCGCCGGACGTCATTTGGTGCGGGTGACGTCATTTGGTCTGTATGACGTCAGGTGAGGTCTGTATGAGGTCATATGGTGTTTTTTACGTGATTTGGGGCGTTCTGCGTCATTTGGTGCGCCGGACGTCATTTGGTGCGGGAGACGTCATTTGGTCGGTATGACGTCAGGTGAGGTCTGTATGAGGTGATATGGTGTTTTTTACGTGATTTGGGGCGTTCTGCGTCATTTGGTGCGCCGGACGTCATTTGGTGCGGGAGACGTCATTTGGTCGGTATGACGTCAGGTGAGGTCTGTATGAGGTCATATGGTGTTTTTTACGTGATTTGGGGCGTTCTGCGTCCTTTGGTGCGCCGGACGTCATTTGGTGCGGGTGACGTCATTTGGTCGGTATGACGTCAGGTGAGGTCTGTATGAGGTGATATGGTGTTTTTTACGTGATTTGGGGCGTTCTGCGTCCTTTGGTGCGCCGGACGTCATTTGGTGCGGGTGACGTCATTTGGTCGGTATGACGTCAGGTGAGGTCTGTATGAGGTGATACGGTGTTTTTTACGTGATTTCGGGCGTTCTGCGTCATTTGGTGCGCCGGACGTCATTTGGTGCGGGAGACGTCATTTGGTCGGTATGACGTCAGGTGAGGTCTGTATGAGGTGATATGGTGTTTTTTACGTGATTTGGGGCGTTCTGCGTCATTTGGTGCGCCGGACGTCATTTGGTGCGGGTGACGTCATTTGTCGGTATGACGTCAGGTGAGGTCTGTTTGAGGTGATATGGTGTTTTTTACGTGATTTGGGGCGTTCTGCGTCA